>NC_092107.1:13180910-13270469 GCF_045679555.1 Salvelinus alpinus
TACTTGATAAGACTTTGTACAGGGTGTCACACCCTGATCTGTTTCACCTGTCATTGTGATTGTCTCCACCCCTCCAGGTGTCGCCCATCTTCCCCATTATCCCCTGTGTATTTATACCTGTGTTCTCTGTCTGTCTGTTGCCAGTTCGTCTTGTTTGTTCAGGTCAACCAGCGTTTTGTCTCAACTCCTGCTTTTTCCAGTCTCTCTTTTCTTGCCCTCCTGGTTTTTGACCCTTGCCTGTCCTGACTCCGAGCCTGCCTGCCTGACCACTCGGCCTGACCCTTAGCCTGCCTGCCGACCTGTACTGCTGACCCCCCCCCCCCCCCCCCCCTCTGGATTACTGACCTTTGCCTTACCCTGAGCCTGCCTGCCGCCCGGTACCGTTGCCCCACCTCTGGTTTAATGACCCCTGCCTGCCTTGACCTGTCTATTGCCTGCCCTGTAGGAATATTAAGCTATTGTTTATTCGATGTGGTCTGCATCTGGGTCTTACCTTTATACCTGACACATGGATTCTTATCCAAAACACTATAATCTTCTTATACACACTTAATTTAACGAGCATACTTCAAACAATATGACATAAAGCTTCACTAATATAGCCTCGCATTTGGAGAGTTTATTTCTATATAAATGATGAAACATTCCATTTTCATGAAAAATGTATAGATGACGATATTATGTAGGGTTTTTCTTGGAAAAACAGAAATGCAGTCTCATCTCGTAAGTTTGTAGCAAAAGTTTAATTCAAAGCAAGACACAAGGTAGTGAATCATAGCAAATACTGGGCTAAACATCTCAACAACACCAACAAATGTTAGATGGCCCATTTCTCTTTTAATATACAATCAAAGTGGAATTTTGTCTAATTGCAATTTTGTCTACTTCCTTTCCACTCGCTAGGAAGGAAAAGGACACTGAGGATGCTTTCATCCACTTACAGTACTTGGAGGACTTGACATTGACAAATATCAAAGGCAAAATGAATTAAACATTCAAATATAGAAAAAGCAAAGAGAGACAAACATAAAACAAGCTGATTATTAAGCTGATTTGAATATGATTTGCATAGCATAAGTCTTCATTAGAATATGAGTGTGGACATCTATGACATTGAGCTTGAACAGCCCTATCCAGTCACCACCCTGTTTATCTGAAGCGAGCTCAATGGGGCAGCTTAGTTAATGTTCCACACACACACACACACACACACACACACACTGCACAAACACACTCGCATCTGCACACAAAAGCATAAACACACAAACACACACACACACACACACACGCAACTGCACACACACTACATCACAGGCTACTATAATTAACTCCCCTCTCTAAGTTGGCTGGCCTCAGGATGTGTTTTTCTGTTATCCACCAACACACACTATGAATAATGGAAATGAAAAGAAATGTAATAAATGGACATATGGATGTTGATACTTTACTGGTGTTATGATGAATAGATGTGAGAAAGAACCTCAAAGTAAAAAACATACTGCTAACGTAGGCAAAGGAAATTAGCTAACAGTTACCACAACGTTAAAGAGTACACCCACATACTGTATGATATATTTGTAAAAAGATTCATGAGAGAAACACGTTAGGGAGAAAAGCAATGGGTATGTGGTGGATTGTATTTAATGATACAGTGAAAGCAAATGGAAACTGAGGATTGCTATGTGGGAGATGAAGTGACCAAACTGTTTGACCCAGCAGCTGTGATTTTGTTTTTGACTGGAGTTTCAATTCAGATTCCTCTGAGGGAAGTGAGGAATGGATTACAGGGGCATGGATAGGGTGGGACCCAGGGCAGATTGGACGTGACCTATAGCTATATTCAAAGGCGAAGAGGTGAGCAGACTAAAAGTCTATGGGCAGACATAGTGCAATGTGTTTTCTTCCATAGCTTTAATGATTTAACCCTTTCGCAATGTTAACTGTCAAGATAGAACCCTACCCTTTATCGCAAGTTTATTGTGACATAAGTAATATCTCACCATAAGTAATGTCAACGCAGGTGACATACAGTAACTACAATGGTTAAATATCACTAATGATACCATGTTGGCTAAGAGCTACCTGTAGTTATTTTAGTGATATCTTAATATGCAATATGATTACATGTCACTTTTAACTATTTCAGTTCTCTTAGACAGATAAAAGTCAACTTAACTTCCTCATTACCGATTGCTGTAAAATGTAATAAACCATATCAACCATTTGATCTGTTCCAGGAATTTGATCTGATTCAGATATAGGGAAACGTGCCATTTCAGATGCAGCCAGTGTTTCTTAGGTCACTCTGCAGCGGTAGATATATGATGAATTATTGAGTAACTAGTCTTTACGTAACGGTCATCTGCAATTCAAATCTCTGTGAAGAGCAACAATAGAATTATTCCAAAGATCCTTGTTGCACAGTGTTGAATAGTTCTAGTGACATCTCAGAGGCAATCTCTCCAAAACTACAGTCTTGTTCATTCCTGCTCTGAATTTGTTCATCCCATCTAATTTTACTCCATTTCATCTCAGACAGACTTCAGATGGACTTTCTTGACCTCTGCTCTCAGGTTAACAATCTGTTCAACCCTCTCTACCTGAGCCCCTTTGTACACAATAGGAACCTGGGGACAACAACAGTGACATCATTTGGTGGCCAAAAAACTGTCGTAAATATTCAAAACTTTCTAGTCTCACTGCATCCACAGTAGTGTTATGACTGATACTTGTTTCAAGGACTTCAGCTCATTCTGAATGCACAAAGGTAGTTTGACACAGAGTTGAAATCGTCAGACTGAATTTCTGAAGTGGATAAACGAATGCAGTAGCTACTGTAAGCACGGTTATTGTAAGGCCGTGGGATACCAGAGTGTCTTGGAATGATGATTAATCAGCAACTGTAGTTAAGTGTTGTCATTGTTAGGCCTACCCACTCGTTTTAAGGCTACAATATTGTAATCAATATCATTATTCCTTTCTAGTTTTTACGTTTATGCTAAATTATAACAATCACTGTGTAACAACGGGCACCCTTGTCGAGTCATATTGTAATAAAAGGGTGGCTGCCTGCTCCAATGGTGAGAGCTTGTAAATGATGCAATGAAGCTGTTGTTCAACTGCCTCAAGAGTTATTTAAGTACAGTCCTCCGTGTACCTTTCAGTGGAATCCAACCCTGCCTGACAAAGCAATCACTAAAAGTCTGCAATCCAAAATCAAACACCTCCATTGTGTCTCAGGGTGTCGCAATGGCCAACAGTCAAGATTTCCAATGAGATATTTCATGACAGAGCAACAAGACATATGTGTAATCAATGCAGTCAGCTGGTCTGCAAGCTCCTTACTAATTTCATCCTGCATTATGCAGTGCTTAATTTAAACACCCTGTTCCCCGAGCGCCGATGATTTGGATTTTGATTGAGGCAGTTCCCGGCACCTCTCTGTTTCAGAGGGGTTGGGTTTAATGCAGAAGAAACATTTCAGTTGAATGCATTCAGTTGTACAACTGACTAAGTATGCCCCTTTCCCTTCCTTTCCCAAAGAAATCTGATCCCTCAAGTCAAAGGGGACTACTTACACTAGAGGTGGATTCTCTGATCTACCTCTACGCAGACAACGCCATTCTGTATACTTCTGGCCCTTCTTTGGACACTGTGTTAACTAACCTCCAGACGAGCTTCAATGCCATACAACTCTCCTTCCGTAGCCTCCAATTGCTCTTAAATGCAAGTAAAACTAAATGCAGGCTCTTCAACCGATCACTGCCTACACCTGCCCGCCCGCCCAGCATCACTACTCTGGACAGTTCTGACTTAGAATATGTGGACAACTACAAATACCTAGGTGTCTGGTTAGACTGTAAACTCTCCTTCCAGACTCACATTAAGCATCTCCAATCCAAAATTAAATCTAGAATCGGCTTCCTATTTCGCAACAAAGCATCCTTCACTCATGCTGCCAAACATACCCTCGTAAAACTGACCATCCTACCGATCCTTGACTTCGGCCATGTCATTTACAAAATAGCCCCCAACACTCTACTCAACAAATTTGATGCAGTCTATCACAGTGCCATCCGTTTTGTCACCAAAGCCCCATATACTACCCACCACTGCGACCTGTACGCTCTCGTTGGCTGTCCCTCGCTTCATACTCGTTGCCAAACCCACTGGCTTCAGGTCATCTACAAGTCTCTGATAGGTAAGGCCCAGCCTTATCTCAGCTCACTGGTCACCATAGCAGCACCCACCCGTAGCACGCGCTCTAGTCACCCCCAAAGCCAATTCCTCCTTTGGCCGCCTTTCATTCCAGTTCTCTGCTGCCAATGACTGGAATGAATTGCAAAAATCACTGAAGCTGGAGACTCTTACCTCCCTCACTAGCTTTAAGCACCAGCTGTCTGAGCAGCTCACAGATCACTGCACCTGTACATAGCTCATCTGTAAATAGCCCATCCAACTACCTCATCCCCATACTGTATTTATTTATTTATCTTGCTCCTTTGCACCCCTGTATCTCTACTTGCACATTCATCTTCTGCACATCAATCACTCTAGTGTCTAATTAGTATATTGTAATTACTTCGCCACCATGGCCTATTTATTGCCTTACCTCCCTTTTCTTACCTCATTTGCACATACTGTATATAGATTTTCTTCAACTGTATTATTGACTGTATGTTTTGTTTATTCCATGTGTAACTCTGTGTTGTTGTATGTGTCGAACTGCTTGCTTTATTCTTGGCCAGGTCGCAGTTGTAAATGAGAACTTGTTCTCAACTTGCCTACCTGGCTAAATAAAAAATAATGAATTAATAATAATATGAACTGTAACTCAAATCAATTAAATTGTTGCATGTTGTGTTTATATTTTTTCAGATTTAAGTTTCTAATTTTGTCAGAAAGTTGCTTTTATTACAAGTTAAAGCGTACTGTTAGTTAGTTAGCAAACATTAGCTTGCTGGCTTGCTGGCTAATGTTACGTGTATGATCTGTCTGGTCATCAAGGAGCCTGCTGCATCAGGTTTATCCTGTATTGCTGGTACAAGATCACCTGTCCTGTGACCTGCCGGTGGACAATGTGGCCATTAAGGAGAGCTATATATCTTGTACCTTTTAAGGGACTTTCTGGCACACTCAACAAAACGGTTCTGCATGTCCACTTTGTCAACTGCTCCCATCTTCTTGTTGTGCTCCAAGACACAGTCTCTCTTCATTTTCCTCTCTCCGGTGACATAGTCCAGTTTTCCTGTGTCCGATATTTTGGAGGTGTGCACAGTGGACAGATAATGGGTTTGTCGTGCCCTTTCACTGCCATTACCTCCCTGTTTGTTTGGAACTCCACCTCCTCTTTGCTCATTTTCTTTTTGAATATTGGCACCCCCTTCCTATTGGATGTCACTATGCCACGGGCCCCTGTGTTCTCCCTCAAAAGGTTCTGGAAAAGGGTAGGGCTACTGTACCAGCTGTCCACAAACACAGTGTGCCCCTTTCTGAGGTAAGGCTGCAGAATGGGGATCACCACTGATCCAGATATGCCAAGACCCTCAAAAAGCCTTATATCTGTGGTGGAGCCGGTGTAGATGATCAGGTCCTGTACATATCCTGTCAGACAGTCACATAAAACAAAGAACTTGACCCAATCTGTGGCGCATTGATGGGATGTATTGGCGGAATGCAAGCCTTCCTTTCCAAGCCATGAGAGACTCATCAGTCCTTGTGAGAAAATTAAACACTCTTCCAAATGCCCTGGTGAAGCTGCCCAGGACATTACCTAATTTTGTTGGCAGTGGAAGGAAGCCATCCTGGGAGAAAAAGGTTGGGGGAAAAAGGGTCTGCAGCATTGGGTCAGTGGACCAGTAGTCCCTCACAGATCCCTTCTTCACTAGCCCCATCAGCATCCAGGAAGGTATACATTTCACCGATGGTATGTGTTCACCCATTTTGAGAGCTTCCCTTTTACACCAGGGGCAGTCTTCTCTTTCATTTCATGAGAATACCTGCAAACAAATATGCATATTTAGTAGGCTGAAGGCATTCTGAATTTTGATACATTTGAAGAGAGCCTTGGGTTTTTCTGAAATATGATAATGGGGATACCTGTTAGTTTCCTGCACCACACTCTCCACCAATTCTTTATCAAGGAACAGTTTAAAACATTTTGACTCTGAGGGGGTAGGCAGGGGGCTTTGTACGCCAGACAGGGTGTCATTGAAGTCTATCTCTGATGGTGTGTGAAGTGACAGGATCTCCAGCAGCGGGGACCATCCTCTTCAACTTCAACCTCTTCTCCCTCACAGCCTACAAGATTGACAGCAGCACCAGCATCTTGGGGAGGTCAGGGATGTTCATTGCCTGCAAGGTTGGGGTGGGCACCATTTTCCTCACGCTCATAGTCCAGAAGGTTGGGGGGCAGATATTCCTCGGGACTATCTGATTGATCCGACTCACTCTCATACACAGATTCTTCATCAGAATTACTTAATATTTCTCGTATCTCCTCATCAGTGAGGTGTTTCCTTTTGAAATTCGACATTATCTCTATACTCAATGGCTATCAGTGTCTGTCAAGAGTTACATTTTTCTGTCAGGACTGACTTAGATTGTAACTATGGTTACTCTGGGTTGCTAGCTAAGACCCCCTTTTCAGGGGTTTTATTTTGAATCTCCTGTGTTTGCCCCCCATTTACTGACAAATACCTCATTATAGTAATATCCATCCACCCCCCCCCCCATGATACCTTCCCCCATCCCCCACACACACACACAAATGGTTTCAACCAAATCTGGCAACCCAGTTCGCGTTACAGCTAAGCTAGGCAGTAGGCTTGTATTTGGGTGATGATCTGTGAGGTGATGACATTTTATTTGCTTTGTTATTGGTCAAAAACCGTAATTGGTCAAAAACTTGTCAGGTGATGTCATGGGTTCTTGGTCACCTCCCTGACCAAGGCCCTTCTCCCCCGATTGCTCAGTTTGGCCAGGCGGCCAGCTCTAGGAAGAGTCTTGGTGGTTCCAAACTTCTTCCATTTAAGAATTATGGAGGCCACTGTGTTCTTGGGGACCTTTTAATGCTGCAGACATTTTTTTGTACCCTTCCCCAGATCTGTGCCTCGACACAATCCTGTCTCAGAGCTCTACAGACAGTTCCTTTGACCTCACGACTTGGTTTTTGCTCTGACATGCACGGTACACTGTGGGACCTTATATAGACAGGTGTGTGCCTTTCCAAATCATGTCCAATCAATTGAATTTACCACAGGTGGACTCCAATCAAGTTGTAGAAACAAGGATGATCAATGTAAACAGGATGCACCTGAGCACAACTTCGAGTCTCATAGCAAAGGGTCTGAATACTTATTTAAATAAGATTTCTGTTTTTTATTGTTAATACATTTGCAAAAAAAATCTAAAAACCTGTTTTCGCTTTGTCATTAAGGGGTATTGTGTGTAGATTGTTGAGAATTGTTTTTTATTTGATCCATTTCAGAATAAAGCTGCAACGTAACAAAATGTGAAAAATGTTAAAGTGTCTGAATACTTTCCGAAGGCGCTGTATGAGGAAATCAGTCAATTGAAATAAATAAATGAGGTCCTCATCTATGGATTTCACATGACTGGGAATACAGATGTGCATCTGTTGGTCACAGATACCTTAACAAAATTTACCTCACAATGGGCCTCAGGATTTTGTCACAGTATTTTTGGGCATTCAAATCGCCATCAATAAAATGTGACTGACCGGCTCAAATAGGTGTTATGTAGAAAACATTGAAATTGTTTTTTGTTTTTTTTACATTGGATGAAAGTAGAGACTCAGAGTTACAAAATGGTATATCATACACTACAGTAGAGGAACAATGAGAAAGTCGTTCTGCTTTGAAAGTTGATAAACTTAAACTCACTTTTGAGAAAATGGCCTTTGAATGTGGAGAGCCCTTATTTGTCTACACCCATTCAGCATCGTTCACACACTCTTAAGCTTTAACCCCACCCATCTCTTTAAGGGTTAATCCGAATGTACTAACAGCAGTCAAGCACACAAGCTAACTTCCTAGCTACTTCCAGCATCTAAGTGAGAGAGAACAGCTCACTGAACATTACTCGCCCTAGCAGAGCTGGTTAGGCTGTTATGTTATCCTGAACATTGGTGAGTGCGACTGTGCTGTCAGATTGTCAATTTCGCTCTCAGAGCGTTCAGAGCGCACAATTGACGCTCTGGCCGATGACTAGGGTTGATCCAAACGTTCTGACCTCACAACGGCGGTCAAGCACCCAAGCTAACTGTCTAACATTGGCTAGCTACTTCCAGACACAAACGAGAAAACACCCATACTCAGACCATTTTACTTGCCCTAATAGAGCTGGTTAGGCTGTTTTCATGTCATCCAGAGCGTTGGTGACTGTAACTGTGCTGCTGGCAACAATTGAAATATAATTTTTTGTCAACATTTACTGACACCGGCCATATTCAACAGGTGTCGGGTATTTGGAAATGCATCACTTATTGTGCGCTCTGGCACACTTAGACTCGAGTGCTCTGAAATCCTAGTAGATGGCCAGACAGAATTTACGAACGCACCCGAAATCAAAATGGTTACTTGCATAGTGGAGACTTTTGTTAAGACATGTAGCTAGCTAACCAACCAGGTTCAATGTTATCTAGGTAACATTAGTGTCACGCTCTGACCTTAGAGATCCTTTTTATGTCTCTATTTTGGTTGGTCAGGGCGTGAGTTGGGGTGGGCATTCTATGTTTTTGTTCTATAATGTCTATTTCTATGTGTTTGGCCAGGTGTGGTTCTCAATCAGAGGCAGCTGTCTATCGTTGTCTCTGATTGAGAACCATACTTAGGTAGCCTTTTCCCACCTGTGTTTTGTGGGTAGTTGTTTTCTGTTTTGTATGAGTACCTGACAGAACTGTTGCGTTTTGTTCCACTTTTGTTTCAGTGTTCAGGTGATAATAAACATCATGAACACGTACCACGCTGCGCTTTGGTCTACTCCTTCTTCCTCAGACGAACATCGTTACAATTAGGCAATAGCTAGTCAAGCACATGGCTCTGAGATACGAATAATAAGATCAACCACGTAATGTTAGCTAGCGAGCCAGCCAGCTAATGTTAGCTAGCTAGCTAACAGTCCACTTTAACTTCAAATGAAACCACTTCGTGTCAAAATTAGAAACGTGTAATATCTAAAAATGTAGCTAGCTAGACTATCTTACCTGTATACATCGTTCATGGATGGACGTGTGCGTCTCCTGTTGGATGCCATGGTTGCCCTTATTTTGAAGATTTAAACCGGAGACAGGTGTTTTCTCCATCTCCTTAGCTATCATACACAAAATCACTCCAGAAAGTGGAGAGCAACACTTATGAAGTTTTACTACACAATACATTTATTTAAAAAGCAGCGTTAGACAGGATTACCTAGACATACTGACCAGCTCAAATAGACAGAAGTGTGCTATATGGTATACAAATCCAAACTCAACTCTCGGCATGTCCAGCCCACTCATTATCCCAACCAATCATGGGTAGCGGGAAGGTTGCCCCACTTTTTCTGTGGCTAAACCAACTAGGCTCGTAATTTAACAATTGTATTCATATTTACAGATGGCATACAAGTTTGTTATTAAAGCACATGAAAGTAAACATGTTTGAGAAGGCATTTCTGCCAAAATACGCATTTTGTTAAAAATAGTAAATTACGTTCAAACGGCTCTCCTGTGAGGTAGTGACCCGCGACACATGCATAGTCTCCTGAAACAGGTCACAAATGCAATTGTGTTCATTTTCCGTAACTTATGCCTGCCCATACCATAACCCGACCGCCACCATGGGGTACTCTGTTCAGCAAACCGCTCGCTCCCACGATGTCATACACGTGGTCTGCGGTTACGAGGTCGGTTGGATGTACTGCCAAATTCTATAAAACAACATTGGAGGTGGCTTATGGTAGAGAAATGCACATTAAATTCTCAGGCAACAGCTCTGGTGGACATTCCTGGAGCCAGCATGCCAATTGTATGCTCCCTCAAAACGTGAGACATCTGTGACATTGTGTTGTGTGACAAAACTGCATATTTCAGAGTGGCCATTTAATGTCCCCAGCACAAGGTGCACCAGTATGTGATTGTACGCGTCAAAGGGTTAATAATAAAAAATATTTAAATATATATAGGGGCCTCCCGAGCTGATACGATACTGCTTTTAATTTCACCTCGTTGAGGATACAAACTGAATCATCACAAGCAGGGTAATGTTAAGATGGCGCCGGAGAAGAAGGTTGACATGTTCCTATCCGATTGTTTTTTTGTTCATTTCTTTGCGTTGTTTGTACATATTTTGTACATAATGTTGGTTCTACAATCTCTTATGACTGAAAATAACTTCTGGACATCAGAACTGCGATTACTCATCACGATCTGGCAGAATAATTAGTTTTCTTTAACGAGTCTGACGAGCCTGACGTGAATGACATACTGCTTTCCGGAGAACAGGCCCAGATCCAGATCATGTGCGTGAAGATAAGGTGGAGAAAAAGGGTCCGGAGGGCAGGCAGCCTTCTGAGAATTTGTAGGCGATTGAATAAATCCTCACTGCCTTCCATTCTGCTAGCAAACGTGCAACCTTTGGAAAATAAAATCGATGACCTTCGCAGAAGACTAAACTACCAACAGGACATTCAAAACTGTAATATCTTATGCTTCAGAGTCGTAGCTGAACGACAACATTATCAACATACAGCTTGCTTGTTATACGCTGTATCGGCAGGATGGAACAGCGGCGTCTTGTAAGACAAGGGACGTCGGAATATGTATTTTTGTCTAAGGAAGTCTTGAGGTTTTGCTCGCCTGAGGTAGAGTATCTCATGATAAGCTGTATACCACACTATCTACCTAGAGAGGTTTAATCTGTATTTTTCGTAGCTGTCTACATACCACCACAGACTGAGGCTGGCACTAAGACCACACTCAATGAGCTGTATTCCGCCATAAGCAAACAGGAAAACGCTCACCCAGAGGCGGCACTCTCTCTAGTGGCCGGGGACTTTAATGCAGGGAAACTTAAATCGGTCTTACCAAATTTCTATCAGTATGTCAAATGTGCAACCAGAGGGAAAAAACTCTGGACCACCTTTACTCCACACACAGAGACCCTTGCCCTCCATTTGGCAAATCTGACCATAATTCTATCGTCCTGATTCCTGCTTACAAGCAAAAATTAAAGCAGGAAGCACTAGTGACTCGATCAATAAAAAGTGGTCAGATGAAGCAGATGCTAAGCTACAGGACTGTTTTGCCAGCACAGACTGGAATATGTTCCGGTATTCCTCCGATGGCATTGAGAGGTACACCACATCAGTCATTGGCTTCATCAATAAGTGCATCGATGACGTCGTCCCCACAGTGACTACGCACATACCCCAACCAGAAGCCATGGATTACAGGCAACATCCGCACAGGGTAGAGCTGCCGCTTTCAAGGAGCGGGACTCTAACGCGGAAGCTTCTAAGAAATCCCTCTATGCCCTCCGACGAACCATCAAACAGGCAAAGCATCATTACAGGACTAAGATCGAATCGTACTACACTGGCTCTGACAATCGTTGCAGGGCTTGTAGACTACAAAACCATTACAGACTACAAAGGGAAGCACAGCCGAGAGCTGCCCAGTGACACGAGCCTACCAGACGAGCTAAATAATTCTATGCTTGCTTTGAGGCAAATAATACTGAAGCATGCATGAGAGCACAAGCTGTTCCGGGAAGACTGTATTATCACTCTCTCCACAGCCGATGTGAGTAAGACCTTTGAACAGGTCAACATTCACAAGGCCGCAGGGCCAGACGGATTACCAGGACGTGTTCTCTGAGCATGCACTGACCAACTGGCAAGTGTCTTCACTGACATTTTCAACCTCCCCCTGTCCAAGTCTATAATACCAACATGTTTTAAGCAGACCACCATAGTCCCTGTGCCCAAGAACACTAAGGTAGCCTGCCTAAATGACTACCGACCCGTAGGACTCACGTCTGTAGCCATGAAGTGCTTTGAAAGGCTGGTCATGGCTCACATCAACACCATTATCCCAGAAACTAGACCCAGTCCAATTTCCATACCGCCCAAACAGATCCACAGATGATGCAATCTCTATTGCACTCCACACTGCCCTTTCCCACCTGGACAAAAGGAACACCTATGTGAGAATGCTATTCATTGACTACAGCTCAGAGTTCAACACCATAGTGCTACCTGTCCCAGACCTGCTGTTTTCAACTCTCTAGAGACAGCAGGAGCGGTTGAGATACTCTGAATGATCGGCTATGAAAAGCCAACTGACATTTACTCCTCAGTTACTGACCTGTTGCACCTTCGACAACCACTGTGATTATTATTATTTTACCCTGCTGGTCATCTATGAACATTTGAACATCTTGGCCATGTTCTATTATAATCTCCACCTGGCACAGCCAGAAGAGGACTGGCCACCCCTCATAGCCTGGTTCCTCTCTAGGTTTCTTCCCAGGTTCTGGCCTTTCTAGGGAGTTTTTCCTAGCCACCGTGCTTCTACACCTGCATTGCTTGCTGTTTGGGGTTTTAGGCTGGGCTTCTGTACAGACCTTTGTGACATCAGCTGATGTAAGAAGGGCTTTATAAATAAATTATATTGATTGATTGATAGTGGCCTCAAAGCTCATCAGTAAGTTAAGGACCCTAGGACTAAACACCTCCCTCTGCAACTGGATCCTGGACTTCCTGACGGGCCTCCCCCAGGTGGTAAGGGTAGGTGACAACACATCTGCCACGCTGATCCTCAACACAGGGGTCACTCAGGGGTGCATGCTCAGTCCCCTCCTGTACTACTTGTTCACTCATGACTGCACGACTCCAACACCATCATTAAGTTAGCCGATGACAAAACAGTGGTAGGCCTGATCATCAACGAGACAGCCTATAGGAAGGAGGTCAGAGACCTGGCCATGTGGTGCTAGGACAACAACCTCTCCCTCAACGTGATCAAGACAAAGGAGATGATTGTAGACTACAGAGGACCGAGCACTCATCGACGGGGCTGTACGGGGCTGTAGTGGAGCAGGTTGAGAGCTTCAAGTGCCTTGGTGTCCACATCACCAACAAACTAACATGGTCCAAGCACACCAAGACAGTCGTGAAGAGGGCACGACAAAACCTATTCCCCCTCAGGAGACTGAAAAGATTTGGCATGGGTCCTCAAATCCTCAAAACGTTCTACAGCTGCACTATCAAGAGCATCCTGACTGGTTGCATCACTGCCTGGTATGGCAACTACTCGGCCTCCGACCGCAAGGCACTACAGAGGGTAGTGCGTACGGCCCAGTACATCACTGGGGCCAAGCTTCCTGCCATCCGGGACCTCTATACCAGGCGGTGTCAGAAGAAGGACCTACAAATTGTAAAAGACTCCAGCCACCCACGTTATAGACTGTTCTCTCTGCTACCGCACGGCAAGCGGTACCGGAGCGCCAAGTTTAGGTCCAAGAGGCTTCTAAACAGCTTCTACCCCGAAGCCATAATACTCCTGAACATCTAATCAAATGGCTACCCAGACTAATTGCATTGTGTGTGTGTGTGTAGGTGCATTTGTGTGTGTGTGTGTGTGTAGGGGTGTCTGTGTGCATCCACATACAGCATCTGTTTGAGTTTGTAAGGACGTAAACACATGCTCCTGTCAATGACAAGGTTGATTCTTTGTTTTGATGCTAGCTGTGTGTTTATAACAGTAACCCTTATTGATGCAGGCCGGCCATGTCATTGGCAACATCAAGCGTTCAGTGTGACTTTCTGAAACGTGCTCGCTTTGACCACACACAGAGCGAATGGCACCCGCCACCGCTGAGCATGTCTCTTCTGACAGTGTCAACAGTCATGCCTGTGCACCATCTGACGTGCTAATTGCCTGTCTCTCTCTCCTGGAAGACTCCTGGTTAAGACGGATAGCCGTTAATATCCTCCCTGGGATCCTGACACGTTTGTTTTAGGTCTCCTCTCAGTAAACAAAAGTGTCAAGGCTAACTGATGTGGATAGATCCCAGAGTGACAGATGTTTGGGGCTTTGTGTGTTTGCCAGTGAGTACAGGGGAGATTGTGTGAGCATCCATGTGTTTGGGTTATGGCAGTGTACATGAGAGAAGGCATAGATCTGAAAGGATGTTTGTGTATGTATAGGTTGTTCAATTATGGGAGATACTGAGAGTACAAAAGTGTTAATGTGTGTGTGTGTCCGCGCAGCCGCATACATATGTGTATGTATTACAAATGGAACGCATACTACTGTCAGCGTCCCTTGAGGTGGCTGGCCCACATATCAGCCTCTCTGAGATCCACACACATATGCGCGCTAGCGTTAAATAGCAGGCTTTTAATGGGGACTGTAATTGGGGATGGCACTAGATTCATTCTGGAGCCTGTTGTGTCCCTCAGCTGCTCTGCCATGATTACCAGCCCTTGCACCAGCACATTTCTTCGGTCAAATCAAATCAAATGTTATTTGTCACATACACATGGTTAGCAGATGTTAATGCGAGTGTAGCGAAATGCTTGTGCTTCTAGTTCCGACAATGAAGTAATAGCCAACGAGTAATCTAACCTAACAATTCCACAACTACTACCTTATACACACAAGTGTAAAGGGATAAAGAATATGTACATAAGATATATGAATGAGTGATGGTACAGAACGGCATAGGCAAGATGCAGTAGATGGTATAGAGTACAGTATATACATATGAGATGAGTAATGTAGGGTATATAAACATAAAGTGGCATAGTTTAAAGTGGCTAGTGATACGTGTATTACATAAAGATGGCAAGATGCAGTAGATGATATAGAGTACAGTATATACATATACATATGAGATGAGTAATGTAGGGTATGTAAACATTATATTAAGTGGCATTGTTTAAAGTGGCTAGTGATACATTTTTACATACATTTCCATCAATTCCCATTATTAAAGTGGCTGGAGTTGAGTGTGTTGGCAGCGGCCACTAAATGTTAGTGGTGGCTGTTTAACAGTCTGATGGCCTTGAGATAGAAGCTGTTTTTCAGTCTCTCGGTCCCTGCTTTGATGCACCTGTACTGACCTCGCCTTCTGGATGATAGCGGGGTGAACAGGCAGTGGCTCGGGTGGTTGTTGTCCTTGATGATCTTTATGGCCTTCCTGTGACATCGGGTGGTGTAGGTGTCCTGGAGGGCAGGTAGTTTGCCCCCGGTGATGCGTTGTGCAGACCTCACTACCCTCTGGAGAGCCTTACGGTTGTGGGCGGAGCAGTTGCCGTACCAGGCGGTGATACAGCCCGACAGGATGCTCTCGATTGAGCATCTGTAGAAGTTTGTGAGTGCTTTTGGTGAAAAGCCGAATTTCTTCAGCCTCCTGAGAACGCACCCTTGTGGGGCCCCAGTGTTGAGGATCAGCGGGGTGGAGATGTTGTTACCTACCCTCACCACCTGGGGGCGGCCCGTCAGGAAGTCCAGTACCCAGTTGCACAGGGCGGGGTCGAGACCCAGGGTCTCGTGCTTGATGACGAGTTTGGATGGTATTATGGTCTTAAATGCTGAGCTGTAGTCGATGAACAGCATTCTCACATAGGTATTCCTCTTGTCCAGATGGGTTAGGGCCGTGTGCAGTGTGGTTGCTATTGTGTCGTCTGTGGACCTATTGGGTCGGTAAGCAAATTGGAGTGGGTCTAGGGTGTCAGGTAGGGTGGAGGTGATATGGTCCTTGACTAGTCTCTCAAAGCACTTCATGATGACGGAAGTGAGTGCTACGGGGCGGTAGTCGTTTAGCTCAGTTACCTTAGCTTTCTTAGGAACAGGAACAATGGTGGCCCTCTTGAAGCATGTGGGAACAGCAGACTGGGATAAGGCTTGATTGAATATGTCCGTAAACACACCAGCCAGCTGGTCTGCTCATGCTCTGAGGACGTGGCTGGGAATGCCGTCTGGGCCACCTTCAACATCTCCTGGATGAACTTATCCTTTTCTCAATAGGGGGTGCTGTTTACACTTTGAAAAAAATGTGTTCCCAAATTAAACTGCCTCGTACTCAATTCTTGCTCGTACAATATGCATATTATTATTACTATTGGATAGAAAACACTCTCTAGTTTCTAAAACCGGTTGAATTATTTCTCTGAGTGAAACAGAACTCATTCTGCAGCTCACTTCCTGTCAAGAAGTGAGATTTCTGAAATCGAGGTCTCTGTTCCAGGGTCGGTTTATAAATTCCCTTGTAAGCTATGGGGCTACGTGCACTGCATACGCCTTCCCCTAGATGTCAGTAAGCGGCGAGACTTTGAATGGAGTGGATAGCACCATCTGGGGGAGTATAAATCCTCTTGGAACGGAAGGACCGACCTTTTCGACGCGGGGCCTGATGCAGGAAGGACACCAAGCATGGCGTCCTGAAAAGCTTTCGGTTTAGCAGTTCTATATCTCCGGCTCTGATTTAATTAGTTTTTTGTCTTAAAAACTTCATAAGGTAGTTAATTTAAACCGACTTATAGCAGTTTATAGCAGTTTATTGCGATTTTCTGGAATTTCTTTGTCATGCGTCGTCGCGAGTTGGACACCTCTCCGGCATACGGCTAACGTTAGCTGCTCATTACACGGTTGAAGAGGACATCTTTCAACCAAAAGACGATTGTTCTGGACAAAGGACACCTTGCCCAAGATTCTGATGGAAGCTCAACAAATAGTAAGAGGTCTTTATGCTATTAATTCGTATTTATGTTGAAAAATGTGAAACAATATTTCCGCCATGAATTGCGGTGCGGTCTCGCTTTAGCGCACGCTGTATATCATAGTAACGTTCATTTTAAAAATCTAACACAGCGATTGCATTAAGAACTAATATATCTTTCATTTGCTGTCCAACCTGTATTTTTTAGTCAAGTTTATGATTAGTTATCGATTAGATTAGGTGCCTCTCCAAGATGGTGCCGGACAGATTGCTTGAAGTTTGACTACTAATCACATTGTATAACCACGATTTGTGCCGTTAAATATGCACATTTTCGAACAAATCCTATATGCATTGTGTAATATGATGTTACAGGACTGTCATCTGATGAAGTATATGAAGGTTAGTCAAAAATTATATATCTTTTGCTGGTTTGTTAGGATCGCTAACCTTTGCTGCTGGTAAACGGCTTGTGTTTCTGGCTATTGTGGTAAGCTAATATAATGCTATATTGTGTTTTCGCTGTAAAACACTTAAAAAATCAGAAATTTTGGCTGGATTCACAAGATGTTGGTCTTTCATTTGCTGTACGCTGTGTATTTTTCAGAAAAGTTTTATGATGAGTATTTAGGTATTTGACGTTGGTCTCTGTAATTATTCTGGCTGCTTCGGCACTATTTCAGATTGCAGCTGCAATGTAGAACTGTGATTTATACCTGAAATATGCACATTTTTCTAACATAACATATGCTATACAATAAATATGTTATCAGACTGTCATCTGATGAAGTTGTTTCTTGGTTAGTGGCTATTTATATCTTTATTTGGTCGAAATTGTGATAGCTACCTATGCAGGAAAAAAATGGTGGAAAAGAAAAGTTGTGTCTTTTGCTATCGTGGTTAGCTAATAGATTTACATATTGTGTCTTCCCTGTAAAACATTTTAAAAATCAGAAATTATGGCTGGATTCACAAGATGTGTATCTTTCATCTGGTGTCTTGGACTTGTGATTTAATGATATTTAGATGCTAGTATTTACTTGTGACGCTATGCTAGGCTATGCTAGTCAGCTTTTTTACTGATGGGGGTGCTCCCGGATCCGGGATTGGGACCAATTAGAAGTTAATCTCCGCTCTACTGCTGTTAATTCTCAGGCTGTCTGTAAAGTTGGACAGGAGTCGACCTTCCTTCACTTGGTATGCTGACTAACAGCCTATTAATATGGAAGTTTATGTAAATGACAGACCGGGACCGACCCTGTTGTCAAATATTAGTTGTCATACGTCTTCATTCAATTTGTCACTGTGTATTCTGTCGCCGTATATGGTGTCTGTTTTTCTCTTGATGACGGGAATACTTTTGGTTGTTGTCAGTAATCAATTGCTAGAGCACTCCATAAGTCCTCATTCCAGAAGGAGTATCGCAATTATTCTGAAGTTAATTAACTTTGGTTCACCACACAATGGGAAGCCAATATTTTCTATTATGTGTGTGGACTCTGAGGCATTTTGAGGTTTACCCGATTCTGCAACGTGTGGGTACTCCTAAGTCAATACTAATCATGTGTCTATAGTATTTCATTTTGAGATGCTGGGAGGTTGGGATAACGATCATTGCCTGCTTCTAACAGAATAAGAGAATATTGAATTAGTTAAGGACTAGTTCATTCACCAATACATTTCAAGTTGCGGACGGCCTGTCCAGACACACTTGACTGTATGGCTCGTTTTTACTGAGATCCCTTTTCATGTCCATCCTAATCCTGGTTTGACTTTCTCTAAACAGCCACTACAAACTTAAGCTAACAAAAGCATTGTTAAAAATATGTGTCCAGCCTTGCTGTAGTTGCTTCTCACCAACTGCACCATGCAGCCATCACCGGCATTGTGGGAGGCACTATTTGTCAACCAATCAACAATTCTAAAGCTAAAGGGGTACAAATGAAAGTGATTTTATAGCCTGTATCTAACCAATTAATTGTTCACACATTATGTTTCAGTTGTGAGTGTGTGAAAGGGGTTTAGAACATTTCATTTCGACATTGAAAAGAAAATATTTTTATAAACAATAGCAGCTATGAGGACACTGCCATGTTGATCTGAGAATTGCTGTTGGAAAACAACCAGTGTCCAACTTTCGGCTGTCACAGATGCACTTCGCACGACTTCACTCGCCTACATTCTTCTACAGTCGGCCTTGTTAGCCTTACTGCTCGAACACACCCATTTACTGGATTATAAATCCTACATTTACAAACACAAAGCAGCCATCTTGCTAGGAGCCATGCCCATGATTGCCCTCAATCTATAACACCTGTGTGCTCCACTTCCTGTTTCACTTCCTGACTTTCACAGGAAGTTCCAGGCAGGCACACTTTTGCCAGTATGCTGCATCCTGTATGATGTGATGTGTAATTGTATGCTAATTAATTACATCAATGCAAGCTAAACTACTAGCTAACTTACAGGTGTACTATCTTAATGTAATTGCTTCTCTTCTAGTTTTTATGAGAAGCATTATTAAGGTATTAAAAACTGTCTGCATAATCAACTTAACATTCAGCTCAGACACCCATACGTACCACACAAGACTTGCCACAAGAGGTCTCTTCACAGTCCTCAAGTCTTAAACGAATTCACGGCAACGTGGCAAATATACAACATATCAACAATTCCCTCTGGGCAAGTGTGTTTAAGGTGAGGCACCACAGGCTGAAATGAAAATTTTGCATCTACTTATCAATTTTGAGATTCTTGGGTATTTTGGTCCCCTTAATATCAGTTCTTTCAAAAAGTAAACATAAAAATGACGACTTGATGTAAATGTCTATTTTATTTTGTTTATCATAGCCTACTAAAGATATCAAAGTTTCATGAATTTTTACCACACTCAAATTGTCATAAATCCCTAATTTCAAAGCTCACATTTAATCATACATAATTGAAAAGCCCATTTCATAGAGAGTGTTACAAACTGAACTATATTTTGGCAACTTACTTTGAAGAGAGGGTGATTTGGTTTAAATAGGAGTTTGGTATTCTGTATTCAGTGTACTTGTCGTTAACTGCCATTCCCCAAAAGTCAGACTCTTCCCACACGCCAACTTATTTTTCTCAGCTTTAGAATAATCTCCATTCACAAAATGTTGTGTGGTTATCCTTAGATATATTCTATTCTCCAGACTTTCCCAGATGGAATTGTTAATATGTGTCACGCCCTGACCGTAGAGATCCTTTCATTCTCTATGTTTGTTTGATCAGGGTGTGACTCGGGTGTGGAAAATCTATGCTTTCTGGTTCTTTGTTTTTGGCTGGGTATGATTCTCAATCAGGGACAGCTGTCTATCGTTGTCTCTGATTGGGAATCATACTTAGGCTGCCTGTTTTGCCACCTTAGTTGTGGGATGTTGTCTTCGTTTAACTTCTAATTGGTCCCAATCACGGATCCGGGAGCACCCCCCACAGTAAAAAAGCTGACTAGCATAGCCTAGCATAGCGTCACAAGTAAATACTAGCATCTAAATATCATTAAATCACAAGCCCAAGACACCAGATGAAAGATACACATCTTGTGAATCCAGCCATAATTTCTGATTTTTAAAACGTTTTACAGGGAAGACACAATATGTAAATCTATTAGCTAACCACGATAGCAAAAGACACAACTTTTTTTTTCCACCATTTTTTTCCTGCATAGGTAGCTATCACAATTTTGACCAAATAAAGATATATATAGCCACTAACCAAGAAACAACTTCATCAGATGACAGTCTGATAACATATTTATTGTATAGCATATGGTTTTTTTTTTTTAAATGTGCATATTTCAGGTATAAATCACAGTTCTACATTGCAGCTGCAATCTGAAATAGTGCCGAAGCAGCCAGAATAATTACAAAGACCAACGTCAAATACCGAAATACTCATCATAAAACATTTCTGGAAAATACACAGCGTACAGCAAATGAAAGACCAACATCTTGTGAATCCAGCCAATATTTCAGATTTTTTTAAGTGTTTTACAGCGAAAACACAATTTAGCATTATATTAGCTTACCACAATAGCCGGAAACACAAGCCGTTTACCAGTAGCAAAGGTTAGCGATCGTAACAATCCAGCAAAAGATATATAATTTTTGACTAACCTTGATATACTTCATCAGATGACAGTCCTGTAACATCATATTACACAATGCATATAGGTTTTGTTCGAAAATGTGCATATTTAGCAGCACAAATCGTGGTTATACAATGTGATTAGTAGCAACATTTCAGGCAATCTGGCCGGCGCCATCTTGGAGAGGCACCTAATCTAATCGATAACTAATCGTAAACTTTACTAAAAAATACAGGTTGGACAGCAAATGAAAGACACATTAGTTCTTAATGCAACCGCTGTGTTAGATTTTTTAAATTAACGTTACTCGACATTCAGCGTGCGTTACAGCGAGACCATGCCTAAATCAATGGCGGACAAATAATTTTACATCTTTCCACAGATATACGAATTAACATCATAAATAGCTCTAACTTTTGGATGATCTTCCATCAGAATCTTGGGCAAGTGGTCCTTTGTCCAGAACAATCGTCTTTTGGTTGAAAGATGTCCTCTACTCCTGTAGAAATTAGCTGCTAACGCCGATGTACCGGAGAGGTGCCCAACTCGTGATAACGCCTGACAAAGAAACTCCAGAAAATCGCAATAAACTGCTATAAGTCGGTTTAAATTAACTACCTTATGAAGTTTTTAAGACAAAAAACAAATTAAATCAGAGCCGGAGATATAGAACTGCTAAACCGAAAGCTTTTGAAGACGCCATGCCGGTTTCCCTCCTGCGTCAGGCGCCTCGTCGAAAAGGTCGGTCCTTCCGTTCCAAGAGGTTTTATACTCCCCCAGATGGTGCTATCCGCTCCATTCAAAGTCTCACCGCTTACTGACATATAGGGGAAGGCGTATGCAGTGCATGTAGCCCCATAGCTTATAAGGGAATTTATAAACCGACCCTGGATCAGAAATCTCACTTCTTGACAGGAAGTGAGCTGCAGAATGAGTTCTGTTTCACTCAGAGAATTAATTCAAACGGTTTTAGAAACTAGAGAGTGTTTTCTATCCAATAGTAATAATAATATGCATATTGTACGAGCAAGAATTGAGTACGAGGCAGTTTAATCTGGGAACGAAAAATCTTCAAAGTGTAAACAGCACCCCCTATTGAGAAAAGGTTTTAATGCATGTATAGCCTTACGGAGCTTCACGTTCGTTTTTGTTGTTTATTGTTTTGTTGGCGACATTTAAAAATAAAGAAAAATGTACGCTCACAACGCTGCACCTTGGTCCGGGCATTTTCAAGACGACGCTCGTGACAATATGTTGTACTTTTTTTTTTCTAGATAACATTTTCTTGTGCCAAAAATGCATTTTCTGTAAATGTATTTTCCAGATAGAAAGATTTAAAAAGTATTTATCCCCAGTCTGTTCTGGACAAGTCCGGTCCCGGAGTGTCTTAACAAAATGAAATCACATATTTAGGCTGACTGAATCCAGTGTACAGAAAAAGTGATTTGTGCAGTATGCAAATATGCACATATTGTAACGGCCATCGTTTCCTGAAGAAGTGGACCAAAGCGCAGCGTGGTAAGTGTTCATGATTTATTAATAAAACTGAACACTGAACAACAAAAACAACAAAGAGAACGAACAAAACAGTTCTATCTGGTGCAGAAACAGAAAACAACTACCCACAAAACACAGGTGGGAAAAGGGTACCTAAGTATGGTTCTCAATCAGACAACGATAGACAGCTGCCTCTGATTGAAAACCACACCTGGCCAAACACACAGAAATAGAAAACATAGAACACAAAACATAGAATGCCCACCACAACTCACGCCC
Organism: Salvelinus alpinus; assembly: GCF_045679555.1. Classification (NCBI taxonomy): domain Eukaryota; kingdom Metazoa; phylum Chordata; class Actinopteri; order Salmoniformes; family Salmonidae; genus Salvelinus; species Salvelinus alpinus. Next base: position 13,203,531 of record NC_092107.1, read on the forward strand.
TGACCAAACCAAAATAGAGACATAAAAGGATCTCTAAGGTCAGTGCGTGACACATATTTAATGAGATATCGCCTCATTTGCATATTTGAATCAAATATTTCAGTATAATGGTAATACATCAAAAGTATTATATTTGTGTCCACATTCAACTAGTTAAAGTTAATAGTGATATGATTCAGGGAAGAAAACAATTACCTACGAGGTTCTGGTGCCTGGCCTTAAAATTCATTTTCAACCAATCTGGTGTTAGAACATACAGATGTTTCACCTTTTGTCTCACCATTATCATTTCTACAGCCAGAAGATCTTGTTAAAAACTTCTTCTTAATAGGGGGCGCCATTTCCACTTTGGGAAAAAATCGTGCCCAAATTAAACGGCCTCGTACTCTGTTCTAGATCATATGATATGCATATTATTATTACTATTGGATAGAAAACACTCTGAAGTTTCTAAAACTGTTTGAATTATATCTGTGAGTAAAACAGAACTCATTTGGCAGGCAAAGTTCCAAACAGGAAGTGAAAATTCTGAAATGGGTCTCTGTGACAGGCCTTGCCTATTCAATTGCCTTGTATTTATGGATCTGTATGCACTTCATACGCCTTCCACTAGATGTCAACAGGCTGTAGAACGTTGAATGAGGTGTCTAGCCTGATGTGGGACCGAATGAGAGCTTTTGGAGTGACAGGTCAGCCATATTGGCAGTATTTTGCTACGCAGTTGGGAACGCCATATCTTTGTCTGCAATGCGTTAGGTAGACACAAAGAAATGCTCCGTCTGGGACGTTATTGGATACATACGAGAAAAACATACTAAAGATGGATTCTCAACTGAGTTTGACCAGTTTATTCAACTTTTATTATCAGTTTTTGAATTTTTCGTTCCATGCGCCAAACTATGATGGACACTTGAGCTCGTTCCATGCGCCAAACTACAAGTTGCTAATTCGACAGAAGAAATGGACATTCTAAAACAAAACAACGATTTATTGTGGAACAAGGATTCCTGGCACTGCATTCTGATGAAAGTTCAGCAAAGGTAAGAGAATATTTATGATGTTATTTCGTATTTTTGTTGAATACGTTGACTCCAACATGGCGGAGAATGGCTGAGCGCTGTCTCAGATTATTGCATGCTGTGCTTTTTACTAAAGTTATTTTTTTAAATCTAACACAGCGGTTGCATTAAGAACCAGTGTAAATCTATGTACAACATGTATTTTTCAGCAAAGTTTATGATGAGTTTTTCGGTTAGATTACGTGACTCTCTAAAATTTCTCCGGACAATTTGGTGCATTTTGGCGCCATATTCACAATGTAAAACCAGGATTTGTAGCTATAAATATGCACATTTTCGAACAAAACATAAATGTATTGTATAACATGATGTTATAAGACTGTCATCTGATGAAGTTGTTCAAAGGTTAGTGATTAATTGTATCTCTATTTGTGGATTTTGTGAAAGCTATCTTTGCGGTGGAAAAATGGCGGTGTGTTTTTGGATATTGTGGTGAGCTAACATAAATATATGTTGTGTTTTCGCTGTAAAACATTTTCAAAATCGGACATGTTGGCTGGATTCACAAGATGTTTATCTTTCATTTGCTGTATTGGACTTGTGATTTCATGATATTTATATGCTATTATTTACTTGTGGCGCTATGCTAGTCAGCCTTTCTGATGAGGAGGATCCGGGATCCGGGATGGGGAGTCCAGAAAGGTTAATAACTATTTTGTTTATGCATTGGCTTGTTATTAGTCCTCATTATGGAAGAATGAATCATGTCAATATGAAACAATACTGACTCATCAACAGGTCAGCCGCTGCATTTGAAATCAGTTATTCATTTATTATTGGGCTTAAAAGCTTCTGGAGCAGACGGTGTATAATGAAGCACCTCTCCTTGGCACTCATGTGTTCCAGTAGCTAGCTGAGATGAAGCCAGAGCAGACCACTTGTGAGTTGTGATGTATTCAAATGTCACAGATGAGTAGAAACCCACAGACACCTTGAATAGCTATTAGAATAGATTTGAGACCTTCAATACAAAGCTGTGATGAACTGCTCTCCGTTTATTAATCTACTTCCCATTTATGCACATGTATCAAGGAAACAGGACATTATAAATAATAAAATGACACCAAATGGACGATATTGCCACTCCTATTTGTCTAACACCGTGCTTCTACACCTGCATTGCTTGCTGTTTGGGGTTTTAGGCTGGGTTTCTGTACAGCACTTTGAGATTTCAGCTGATGTAAGAAGGGCTTTATAAATACATTTGATTTGATTTGATATATTCAATTTAAACCTACTAGAACGTGTGTGCCCTCAGGCCTGGAGGGAAGCAAAAGTCATTCCGCTACCCAAGAATAGTAAAGCCCCCTTTACTTGCTCCAATATTTTGCAAAAAAAATTTGTTTGATCAGATACGATGCTATTTTACAGTAAACAAATTGACACCAGACTTTCAGCACGTTTATAGGGAAGGATATTCAACAAGCACAGCACTTGACTAATGATTGGCTGAGAGAAATTGATGATGAAAAGAATGTGGTGTCTGTTTTGTTAGACTTCATTGCGGCTTTTGACATTATCGATCATAGTCTGCTGCTGGAAAAACGTATATGTGTTATGGCTTTACACCCCCTGACATATTGTGGATAAAGAGTTACCTGTCTAACAAAACACAGAGTGTGTTCTTTAAAACCTTTTCTCAATAGGGGGGCGCTGTTTTCACTTTGTAAAAATTCGTTCCCAAATTAAACTGCCTCGTACTCAATTCTTGCTCGTACAATATGCATATTATTATTACTATTGGATAGAAAACACTCTCTAGTTTCTAAAACCGTTTGAATTATATCTGTGAGTAAAACAGAACTCAAGTTGCAGCAAACTTCCTGTCAGGAAGTGAGAAATCTGAAATCGGGCACTCTGTTCCAGGGTCAGTTTATTAATTTGCATGTAATCTATGAGTCGACATGCACTGCATACGATTTCCCCTAGATGTCAGTAAGCAGTGAGAATTGGAATGGGGTTGCTAGGTAGATCTGAGGCCGTATAAAGGCTCTTGGAACTGGGGGTGCACTCTTTTCAACGTTCGTCATGACGCAAGACAGACCTCAGGAATGCATTCTGAAAAGCTCTCGTTATAGGAGTTAGATTTATCCGGCTCTGATTTTATTCGATATAGGTGTTAAAAACATCATAATATAGTTAATTTAAACCGAGTTATATCAGTTTATATCAGTATATTGCGATTTTCGGTAATTTGTTTGTGCTGCGTTATGGTGAGTTGGACACGTTTTCGCCACATGGCTAATGTTTGCTGCTAATTCCAAAGTTGAAGACGACAATCTACAACCGAGCAACGATTATTTTGGACAAAGGACAACTTGCACAAGATTCTGATGGAAGCTCATCAAATAGTAAGAACTATTTATGATGTTAATTCGTTGTTCTGTTGAAAAATGTCAAACTATTATTCCGCCATTAATTTCGGTGCGGTCTCGCTTTAACGCACCTGTATGTCGTAGTAACGTTAATTTTAAAAATCTAACACAGCGGTTGCATTAAGAACTAATGTATCTTTCATTTGCTGTCCAACCTGTATTTTTTAGTCAAGTTTATGATTAGTTATTGATTAGATTAGGTGCCTCTCCCAAGATTTCCCCCGACATTTTGTTTGCATTTTGGCTACTATTCATATTGTATAACCACAATTTGTGCCGCTAAATATGCACATTTTCGAACATACCATATATGTATTGTGTAATTTGATGTTATAGGACTGTCATCTGAAGAAGTTTGAGAAGGTTAGTGAAAAAAATAATATATTTTGCTGGTTTATTTGTTATCGCTACTGTTGGCTTGAATCAATGCTGTTGTGTGGTTGGCTATTGTAGTAAGCTAATATAATGCTATATTGTGTTTTCGCTGTAAAACACTTAAAAAATCTGAAATATTGGCTGGATTCACAAGATCTTTGTCTTTCATTTGCTGTACACTGTGTATTTTTCATAAATGTTTTATGATGAGTATTTAGGTAATTCACGTTGCTCTCTGTAGTTATTCTAGTTGCTTTGGTGAGAGTTGTGATGGTGGCTGCAATGTAAAACTATGATTTATACCTGAAATATGTGCTCCCGGATCCGGGATTGTGTGCAACTAGAAGTTAATGGAAGCCTCTCCAACATAATCCAGGTAAAATCAGGAATTCCCCAGGGCAGCAGTTTAGGCCCCTTACTTTTTTCTATCTTTACTAACGACATGCCACTGGCCTTGAGTAAAGCTGGTGTGTCAATGTATGTGGTTAGTTTCAGAATGCAGTTAGTTTCAGTTTCAGCTCGGACACCCATGCATACCTCACAAGGACTGTGAAAGACACGCACAAAAGGTACAAACACATGCATACGCACACAAGAGCTAGCCCTCTACACACACGTACATTGTAATATTGTTGTATGGTGGTATTATACATTTTGTATTGTAGATATGTAGTGGTGTAATAATGTTATATGATGTACTGTTTTATATGTAATGTAAGTGCATTAATGTGTTTGGACCCCAGGAAGAGTAGCAGCTAATGGGGATCCCTAAAAAATACAAATACAAAATAAATACAAATGGAGATCTTCACTGTGGCCCCGTACACACTCACAGGTTGCTCAACTGATGTACAATGCATTTGACACAATGGTGCCAAAATGCATTGTACATCAGTTGTAAAACTTGAGTGTGTATGGGCCTTATGCTGGGATGCTTGTGCGGTTGGATGATGTAACATTCATTTGTATGTCTGCATTATAGGAACGTTGTTTGGCTGCCTTACTCGGAGTAGAAACCTAGAAACCCCACAGGGCATTAAAATCAATCACAAGTTTCCAAATCAAAAACATGAAACACCATCGCTTTTCCCCCGCCTTGAAAAATATGTATATCTGACTCCCAACCGTCTCCTGCTCGTTAACGTACGTACAATCAAATCACTGAAAGATCAAGGTTTTGTTTGTTGTCAATGTCATGTCATTGTTCATGTTTTGTACCCAGTTTGTTTTGAGAGACAAGGCTTTCATGGGACCTGCCATTTTAAAAACAGCCAGAAGACAGCTTCTCTTTTATCTCACTGACTTGCACCTGCTGTGATGGTGATGATTTTTCTCTCTCAACATATCATCCACCTCAAGCGAGAGCTCGCTGGAAAACTTCATGGTTGTTGCTTTCTTTTGAACCCCACTTTTTTATTTTGTTTCCTCATCTTTCCCCCACTGTCAAAGTGGCGTTAAATCCTTGTGTAAAATCTAACATATATATTTATTTGTTTAAAGATGGCTGTCTTCAAATTACTGTTTCAAATGAAAGGTTTTAGATTGGAGGTGCATGATCTCATGTAAACAATACTTGTGAATTGATATTAAATCACTTTATTGACTGTGTCAGTCTAAGATTTAAAAGGCAACATAAAATGCTTTACCTCGATGCCCTAAAAGTAGGTTTCAGCTGCCTTTGGTTTGACATTGGCTTTTAGTCTCCTGTCTAGCTGATGGATCTCTAGATCTTCCTCTTCGTCATTGTAATTCTGGAATTTGATTTAAATACTGGGTATGTGAAATGCATTGCTAATATAGCAACCTCATCAATAAACACAAAAGTCATGGTTAAATTGTATCACAGAGGTTAAACAAATGTGCTTTAGAACAACTAGAAACTAGTAACTTTTAGAGCCTGAGAAACACATGACCTAGAATCATACTTATACATTCAGCATATGTGTTGGATGACTGTTGGAGCTCCAGTTTGGGTTGCAACACTTATTCTATGTCGTCCATAAAGCATTCCTTTGTCTATTCTCAGTGACGCTACCCTGTGGGCTCGGTCACATGGTCCCCAGTTCCCAGTCCAGTTGATTATTTCTGACTCTGTTGAGAGCATTTGATTAATGAATGTTTTGCTCTTGTTATACTTGGACACTTTGCACCACTTCGCCTCTGGTCTCAGCAACGGTCCCATGCAGCAGCCCCAACAGTTAGACAGTTTCACACAGCTCTCCAGGCTCAGTCAATGCCCCAGTACACAGAGAACACTATTAGGCGGCCATTTCTGCTCCCTGTTTTAAGTGAAGTCACAGAGCTGTGTTTCCTGTCACCGTGCTTTAGACTATAGGGATTTGTCTGCTCTTCTCCCGCCTGGACTGAGAAGCAATCACGCTAAGGGGAAGAAATAAGCCAGAGAGGGAGAGTTAGTTCAAGAAGCATAATTTCAAAGCTCTTTCTGCTCCACTGGTTTTTCAATACAGCATAGTGTTACATTTCACTGAATAATTTGTAAAAAAATAAATAAAAAAAAGTGTACTTTTTAAAATGTAACCTTTATTTAACTAGGCAAGTCAGTTAAGAACAAATTCATATTTACAATGACGGGCTACCCCAGCCAAACCCGGACGACGCTGGGTCAATTGTGCGTATGGGACTCCCAATCACGGCCGGATGTGATGCAGCCTGGATTCCATATTTATAGAGCAGGCACAAGGTAATGAAGAGTTGAACAATTGTGAGTTAAAGAAGAGTAGGCTGTGATGTCTCTCACAGTGTTGTACCTTGTATCCAGGATACTCGGAATGCATATATTGAATACTGTATATAAAACAGTTGTTCTCTCAAAGCTGCCTTCAAAGAAAACCATTGTGTCTGGATTCAGGAAGGTGGAAGTTGGACACTAGTTCCTACTTCACAGTAGGGCCGTTTAAATATATATTATTATTTTTGTTGTTGCAGAAATGCCTTCATGAACATGTGAACTTTCATGTGCCTTAATAACAAACTGGTATGTGATCTGTAAATAAAAAGGAGAAAGCACTTAGCTATAGGGAGAAAGACAGGATCCTTCCTCGCTTCCTTTTCAGCTCATTTATCACCTGATTTACTTAACAAAAGGCACATCTCAATAGGTGGTCCAGGTATGTCATGACATTGCACAAGTCAGCCTTTCCTAATTTGTTCTCCATTGCTCCTCTATTGTCCATCAAGCAATGGGGGAGGCCGATGACATCACGAATCCCCATCAGACCAACTCATTGAATGCCATACTTCTTTAAGTTTGCAGTTCTGTCTAAAAACACTATTTTATTCAAGACATATTTGTATACCCTTTAGTGTGTGAACTTTACTGTATTTATTGGATATCGCTTTTCAACAGTAAGATTTCCAAAATTGCTGGAGAACGTCTTTAAAGAGATGGTTGGGGTTATGGCTTAAGAGGCTGTCAATGATGCTGAATCGGCATACACAAAGAAGGGCACTTCAGCAAGTCGAAAAACCTTTACAAAAACTTCAAGACATTTTCTCAAAACTGTGTAAATAAGTATATGAACTTTCATAGCAGCATAACGGCTCTGAGTCTGTACTTTCATAAACTGAAGAACAGTTTTTTACAAAAATTACAATAAGCCTACGATCTTGTAACCAGTCACATTTGTATAAAGCATTGTATTATTACATATCATGATATGCCAGCTGGCAATTATACTGAAGAAATATATATATATTTTTAACACTTTACATTTACATTTACATTTTAGTCATTTAGCAGACGATCTTATCCAGAGCGACTTACAGTAGAGTGCATATATTTTTATATATATATTTTTTTTTACATACTGAGACAAGGATATCCCTACCGGCCAAGAGCAGACGCTCTTATCCAGAGCGACTTACAGTAGAGTGCATACATTTTATTACATTTTTACATACTGAGACAAGGATATCCCTACCGGCCAAACCCTCCCTACCGGCCAAACCCTCCCTAACCCGGACGACGCTATGCCAATTGTGCGTCGCCCCACGGATCTCCCGGTTGCGGCCGGCTGCGACAGAGCCTGGGCGCGAACCCAGCCCAGCCTGGGCGCGAACCCAGAGACTCTGGTGGCGCAGCTAGGACTGCGATGCAGTGCCCTAGACCACTGCGCCACTTTGTATCTACCTTACTGTTTAATGTATGTGGGTTGCATCGTTGGTTGATGAGGTATTCAGAGAGTGCATTCTTATATGAAAATTTCATTTAGAGGCCAATTATTTTGCCCCTGCATCACCAAGCACTGGGCAGCAGTCTTCCTCTGCATCCCCAAGTTATGAATAACAAAGGCCTAAATAGGGCCATAGTAGACAGCCAGCCAGCCAGGAGAATAAAAATGGAACCCTAGCTCTGGGAGGATATTATGTGTTCTGTAGATACACAGCTGCTGCTTGCAGAAATTCGGATTTGGGCATGTAATGGATATTCAAGTGCTTTCCTGAGAGAACAAGTGTGCATTTAAATTAAAACGCGAGGCCCTTTGATGGTTTCAATTTGCTCATCCCTGGTTACCCATTTTACCCCTCATCCCTGGTTACCCATTTGTCTTTGAGATCATGTGATGGATGAAGATGGGGTGTGTTGCTTTGGGGTTAGTGTTTTGGGAATGTTGCAATGTTCCACTGCTAACTTAGCACTAATTACTTTACTGTAGCAATTTGAAGTTTGGCATATTTTGACTTCCCACATGGCAATGCACAGTATTACAGTATAATTCATATGCCCATATACTGTATGCCCATTGAAGAGAAAGTTATTCTAATGTTATTCAAGAATTGTTGAAAGTTATACTGGAATTAACATTTGGGAGAACAGATAAAAGAGAGTTTTCCATTTGTTTAAATTCAGCCAACGCTATACAATGCCCTCAGAATGGATGACATTTACATTTAACCCAAATCAAATGTAAACACTTAACTTTCCTCCAGGAGAAAGAAATACATGGGAAATCTAATCTATAGGGCCTTTAGAGTTTTGAGAATGTCATCTAAACGTTCATTCAACATTAGGAAAGGTGTTATAGATCAACATTGATAAGCAAAACTTATTTTGTGCCTTTTAAAAATATCTAGAAAGTCTGTCTGTCGTTCACTAGTAAATCCTGATCTATATATTAAATATGATATGATGCACTGTGAGAAAAGGTTGGATTACGAGTCCAGTCTGAAAAGGCCACAGAAATGTGGTCATATCCAGCCAATGTATTAAAGCCCAATATCTAATGTCCCATCATTCTCTGTTATAGCAGCGGCACATTTATGGCATTAATGTAAAACGCTGTACGTCCATGGCCAGGCATATAGCATGGCCATGGAGGTTTCTGCGGTGATCAACAGTGGCAGGTGCTTAAAATATATACTCCAGATTGTCATTCCTGGCGATAAAGACATCTATCAGGGGTAAGAAGAAAGAGCAGGGAGACCCAAGGATAAAAACAAAGCCAGAGCCAACCCTTTTAGAGCCATGGTCCAGTGTGGAGGTTGACAATATGTAGTGTTAACTATTTCTGATTCCTGCTACCCAAATCCTGGAAAGAAGGTTGTTAAACACAATACATTGTTTTACCCCATATCCCCCACACCGCTTGTCTCAAGTACAAATTCACTACTTGAGCGTTATCTCTAAGAATACCAATCTCAATTTCTCTTATCACAACAGAAGAGCAAGTACCTCTGTTACAATCCATTCCTTGTAGGATTCCTTTGGAGGGAGCTAGAAAAACCCTAAGGATATAGTACATGTGGAGCAACACCTTGAGAATTATTGTGATTAAAATACGATAATTAACATTGCAACAATATATGAACAGAGTTGATTACTCAAACTAACTGCAGAGTGTTTAGCTAATCTAAAACCATCAGCAACAACCATTCAAACCCAGAAAGTCCATTAACATTGAATAAGCATATTGGTCCATTTGAATGACCAATTTCACTGTTTAAGAGAATTCACTTGCTTATTCAGAATTATTGCAGGTCGAGATTCATTTGTAATTATTCGTTGTTTATGATTTACTTGTTTTTTGTCCAACCGGCTCATATTGGATGGTGACAAAATTGTCTTCCTTTTGGAAGAGCAGCTTTGCAGAGGAGGAAATAGCTTAACTCGCCAAGGAGTTTGGATGGGGCATGGATCAGTGAGTTGCCTCCGTCTCCCAATGGGTTGTTGAAGTATTTCATTTCAAATCAAATCGTATTCGTCACATTCTTCGTAAACAACAGGTGTAGACGAAAAGGGAAATGCTTACTTACGGGTCCTTTTCCAAAAATGCAGAGTTAAAGATGAAAAATGAATAAAAAACAATAACCAGTGAAAATAACATGGCTATATAAAGGGAGTACCAATACAGAGTCGATGTGCAGGGGTACGAGGTAATTGAGGTAGCTATGTACATATATGTAGGGTTAAAGTGACTAGGCAACAGGATAGATAAATAGACAGTAGTGTATGTGGTGAGTGTGAAAGTGTGTCGAATGAATGAATGAATGACATTTTATTTTCGTGTCAAATCGCCAATTGGCAACCCATCCCTTATGGGATTAATTGACACAAACAAACATTAAAATGATTCACTATGGTAATTAAATGATGATTCTTCTTTTGCCTTTCTCTGCATTGCGCATCACAAAGAGTGAAAAAAATATAAAAAGAAAATACGAATAATAAAATACATCAATACATAATAGTAAATAAGGTTATCCAAACAACAATTACATCCCTAGAGCAGTAAAATAATATATACACATATACATTGCATATATACAGTGGGGCAAAAAAGTATTTAGTCAGCCACCAATTGTGCAAGTTCTCCTACGTAAAAAGATGAGAGGCCTGTAATTTTCATCATAGGTACACTTCAACTATGACAGACAAAATGAGAAAAAAAAATCCAGAAAATCACATTGTAAGATTTTTTTATGAATTCATTTGCAAATTATGGTGGAAGTCACTTGAACCCAGTCTGACACAAAAAGAAGATTCATATGGGAGACAAGCCTATACACAATCTATATACCGTACACACACACCATTAACCACATAGAAGCTAAATATTTTTTATATTTAATTATAGGTAGCCCTCTTTCTTTTATTCCAGGCTTTATCTAAATATTCCACAAAAGGAAATACACAGTGGACAAAACAACATTTACATTTCCCCCCATCACTCAGCCACATAATGCCAGGGTATATCTGGTGTGCTTTCTGGAATAAGAGCAAGTGTATATTGTGGCAGAAAGGGCAATAGAGGATAAAATGCGTTTCATTCTCTATTTCTTCGAGGTCATAATAGTTACATAGTCTTTCCTCTTCCATTTCACCACAATACCGACCTGTTTCAATACTCAGAGGCAATATCCCTGATCTTACCTGTTTCAATACTCAGAGGCAATATCCCTGATCTTACCTGTTTCAATACGCAGAGACAATATCCCTGATCTTACCTGTTTCAATACTCAGTGGCAATATCCCTGATCTTACCTGTGCACATAGCGATCTCCTGTTTTTAGGTAGGTTATACAGGGGCAAGAATAAGTACCTGGATTTCTGCATAAATTGGTCATCAAATTTGATCTGATCTTCATCTAAGTCACAACAATAGACAAAGGGTCTGCTTAAACTAATAACACACAAACAATTATAGGTTTTCATGTCTTCTTGAACACACCGTGTAAACATTCACAGCGCAGGGTGGGAAAAGTGAACCCTTGGATTCAATTACTGGTTGACCCTCCTTTGGCAGCAATAACCTCAACCAAACATTTTCTGTAGACCTGCACAACGGTCAGGAGGAATTTTGGACCATTCCTCTATACAAAACTGCTTCAGGTCAGCAATATTCTTGGGATGTCTGGTGTGAACTGCTCTCTTGAGGTCATGCCACAGCATCTCAATCGGGTTGAGGTCAGGACTCTGACTGAGCCACTCCAGAAGGCGTATTTTCTTCTGCTGAAGCCATTCTGTTGTTGATTTACTTCTGTGTTTTGAGTCATTGTCCTGTTGGATCACCCAACTTCTGTTGAGCTTCAATTGGCGGACAGATAGCCTTACATTCTCCTGCAAAATGTCTTGATAAACTTGGGAATTCATTTTTCCGTTGATGATAGCAAGCTGTCCAGGCCCTGAGGCAGCAAAGCAGCCCCAAACCATGATGCTCCCTCCACCATACTTTACAGTTGGGATGAGGTTTTGATGTTGGTGTGCTGTGCCTTTTTTCTCCACACAGTGTTGTGTGTTCCTTCCAAACAACTCAACTTTTGTTTCAACTGTCCACATAATATTTAGCCAGTAGCACTGTGGAACATCCAGGTGCTCTTTTGCAAACTTCAGACGTGCAGTAATGGGTTTTTTGGACAGCAGTGGCTTCTTCCGTGGTGTCCTCCCATGAACACTATTCTTATTTAGTGTTTTACCTATCATAGACCCGTCAACAGAGATGTTAGCATGTTCCAGAGATTTCTGTAAGTCTTCAGCTGACACTAGGATTCTTCTTAACCTCATTGAGCATTCTGCACTCTGCTCTTGCAGTCCTCTTTGCAGGACGGCCACTCTTAGGAAGAATATCAACAGTGCTGAACTTTCTCCATTTACAGACAATTTGTCTTACTGTGGACTGATGGACATCAAGGCTTTTAGACATACATTTGTAACCCTTTCCAGCTTTATGCAAGTCAACACATTCTTAATCTTAGGTCTTCTGGGATCTCTTTTGTTCGAGGCATGGTTCACATCAGGCAATGCTTCTTGTGAATAGCGAACTCACATTTTGCGAGTGTTTTTTATAGGGCAGCTCTAACCAACCATCTCCAATATCGTGTCATTGATTGGACTCCAGGTAAGCTGACTCCTGACTCCAATTAGCTTTTGGAGTAGTCATTAATCTAGGGGTTCACATACTTTTTCCAACCTACACTGTGGATTTTTAAATGATGCATTCAATATAGACAAGAAAAATACAATAATTTGTGTGCTATTAGTTTAAGCACACTGTGTATATCTCTTGATGAAGATCAGATCAAATTTTATGACCACTTTATGCAAAAATCCAGGTAATTCCAAAGGGTTCACCTACTTCTTCTTGCCACTGTATAATATCACAACATTTTTCATACCACAAATCAAATGTTGTTTCTTGGCATCTTTGCAGAGTTTCGATGAGTTCCACCAGAGGTCTACATGCCATTTCAGAACATAGAAAGTCATTTGGCACATTTATTTTCTTACATTTAGGCCTATGCGGGGTATCTTTTGCACAGCAGTACCTGGTTGAGAATGTTCTTGGCCAACAGAAAAGATCCTAAATCAAAGAGAATGATCAGGAAGTCTACTTTTTTCTCCAGTTAAGTCAAAACATCCGCATTCTTCAAACATCTGTGTAGGACATAACACCTTAAATTCCAAACAAATTTTTAGATAGTCGTGGGTAACGATATAGTCCACCACAACTTTTCCTTTGCCAGATATGGATGTAAAGTTATCGCTTATCCTTCCATTAATGAGATACATTTTAGAGTCCCGATCGAATTCTAATAGGGTTTCCCCATGATGATTAACAAAGTCATCCAAAGCAACACGCGATGGAATATCATCAATATCATTTATATAGTCATCTAACCTCCCAATTCGACTGTTAACCTCTCTTGGGCACGTGAGACGGTAGCGTCCCACCTCTTCAGCAGCCAGTGAAACTGCTGGGCGCCAAATTCAAATAAATAAATACTCATTATAAAAATTCAGAAAACAAAACATATTTTACATAGGTTTAAAGATTAACGTCTTGTGAATCCAACCACGGTGTCAGATTTAAAAAATGCTTTACGGCGAAAGCATACATTACGATTATGAGAACATAGCCCACAAGACAAATCATTACAAACAGTAGCCAGCCAGATAGAACAGTTACACAATTTAGAAATAGAGATAAAATTAATCCCTTACCTTTGATGATATTCATATGGTTGCACTCAACAGACATTAAATTTACTCAATAAATGTTCCTCTTGTTCGGTAAAGTCTCTTTATACCCAAAAACCTCAGATTTGTTCGCGCGTTTTCTTCAGTATTCCACAGGCTCAAACGCAGTCAAAACAGGAAGACAAAAAAATCCAAATTGTATCCGTAAAGTTCATAGAAACATGTCAAACGATGTTTATATTCAAACCTCAGGTTGTTTTTAGCCTAAATAATCGATACTATTTCAACCGGACAATAACGTCGTCAATATAAAATGTAAACAAGAAATGCACTCTCTCGGTTGTGCGCAAGAAATAGCTCCATGAAACTTTAGGGTCCACTCATTCAGACTGCTCTTACTTCCTCATTTTTCAGAATACAAGACTGAAACACTTTCTAAAGACTGTTGACATCTAGTGGAAGGCATGGAAACTGCAAGTTGAGTCCTAAGTCAAGGGATACTGTAATGGCATTGAATAGAAAACTACAAACAAAAACAAAAACTACTTCCTGAATGGATTTTTCTCAGGTTTTCGCCTGCCAAATCAGTTCTGTTAAACTCACAGACACTATTTTAACAGGTTTGGAAACTTTAGAGTGTTTCCTATCCAAATCTACCAGTTATATGCATATCATATCTTCTGGGCCCGAGAAACAGGCCGTTTAATTTGGGCATGCATTTCATCCAAAATTCCGAATGCTGCCCCCTACCCTAGAGAAGTTAAGATCCCCACATACAGTGGGGAGAACAAGTATTTGATACACTGCCGATTTGGCAGGTTTTCCTACTTACAAAGCATTTAGAGGTCTGTAATTTTTATCATAGGTACACTTCAACTGTGAGAGACGGAATCTAAAACAAAAATCCAGAAAATCACATTGTATGATTTTTAAGTAATTAATTTGCATTTTATTGCATGACATAAGTATTTGATCACCTACCAACCAGTAAGAATTCTGGCTCTCACAGACCTGTTAGTTTTTCTTTAAGAAGCCCTCCTGTTCTCCACTCATTACCTGTATTAACTGCACCTGTTTGAACTCGTTACCTGTATAAAAGACACCTGTCCACACACTCAATCAAACAGACTCCAACCTCTCCATGGCCAAGACCAGAGAGCTGTGTAAGGACATCAGGGATAAAATTGTAGACCTGCACAAGGCTGGGATGGGCTACAGGACAATAGGCAAGCAGCTTGGTAAGAAGGCAACAGACTTCTCACATAGACTCACATATTCCCACTCCCCCAGAGCCCTTGGTGGCTTTCACATGATTGTTTCTGTTGTGTCCATACCATACATACCCTTCAATATCAATCGTTTCTTGCCGACGCAAATGCTTTTCATTTATTGAGATAACGTCTGGGTTTAAGGATTTTAGTATTATTATTCATCATTTATTGTTCATTGCAGTCCATCCGTTAACATCTCGAAGGGGATGGGAAGCCCCTCAGAATATAGTAAGTCTGTCCACCCCATGTCTTTGTCTGCGTAGTCCTTTTGGTTGATCTCGTTTCATGACCCGTCCGCTTCCCATGACAAAATTGTCCTTTCCTCCTGGTATTTCTCTCAGCAGCGTCTTGAAGTTCAGTTCTGTAAGTCGATCAGTGTGCAACTTGGCTGATCGAAGGAAGACTTTGTTATAATCAGGATGGTCTCGCAGCTTTAGTTGTTTCCGTAACAGAGCCACTTTCTCCTCCACGGACCGACACTCCACCTTCACAACCCCGGGACCTTTACCTCTCTCCCTCATCCTCTCAACTGCAATCACCTCTATTTCGCAGCCTAGGTCTACCGATTTCAGCTGGTTCACTTTGGAGATTAGGTCCTCGTTTTCATCAGCTGGCAGTCCTGCCACTATGATAGACACGTCTGGGTCGAACTTTGTTGTTTTGGCAGCACCTATTCTCCCAGATTCTAGGAATTCTATACGGGACTCCAGACGTCCAATTTCAAGAGCTATGTGGTCTAGTAGCTGCTTGTTATTATTCTCCAGTTGATTCTGAAAAGCTGTATGATTATCCTGAATGGCTTTCTCCAAAGATGCACGTAAGCTGTCAACTTTACTATTCATTCTTTTTTCAATACTCAGCTTAATTTCTTCCATCTTTTTTTCCATTTTTGTACCTAGACTCCTTATCTCTCTCATGAGATTAGCCATGCTATTGGTACTTTCTTTCTTTGATAAATTTGGCTTCATGCTTTTCTCACCACTGCATAGATTTATACCGGAGTCCATATGTTTTAGCGGTTAAGTGTTTCTGTTATTGATGTTCAAGGTAACATTAGATGGCTAGCTAAATGTAACATTATTGCTAGGCTAGCCAGATTACTCACCAAACAATCCCTGACAAGTCTGTCTATTGACTGTCTTTCACCTTCATGGGATTCATACCTCAGCTGCCTCCATTTTACGATCCAATCTCTATGTTTTAAACTTTGAAAAAGTTTAAATTAAAAAAGTTTGAAATAGTTTGGTCCCATAAAGAAGCTTCAGCGTTTTCCACCGTGTGCATCGGAAGTGTCAGTGGAGGCTCCACAGAGGAGGAAGGGGAGGACCATCCTCGTCAGTGAATTTCATAAAAATACAAATAATAAAACATTAAAAAAGTAATAATTTTAAGATTAAACTACATTAAATATCTGACCCGTTTCAGGAAACGAGGCGTATGTTGCGGGTCACTACTTCACAGGAAAGCCGTTTGAATGTTTTTTATTAACAAAAAGCGTTTTTTGGCAGAAATGCCTTCTCAAACATATGAACTTTCATGTGCCTTAATAACAAACTGTTATGCCATCTGTACATATGAATAAAATTGTTAAATTACTAGTTGGTTTAGCCAGAGAAAAAGTCGTCAATCTTCCCGCTAGCCATGATTGGCTAAGATAATGAGTAGGCTGGACATGCCAAGAGTTGAGTTTAGTTTGGTCTGCCATATAGCACGGTTCTGTCTATTTGAGCTGGTCAGTATGTCTTTATGGCTTTTAAAAAATGTATTGTGTATTAACACTGCATAAGTGTTGCTCTCCACTTTCTGGAGGACTGAGTTTTGAAATCAGTGGAATTCGAGTATGATAGCTTCCGGATTACATCTTCAAACTACGGGCAACCATGGCATCCGACAGGAGACATGTCCAACCATGAATGATTTATACGGGTAAGATAGTCTGGCTAGCAACATTTTGATATATTACATGTTTCTAATTTTGACAGAAAGAGCAATTTACTTGGCTAACTATAGCCTAATACTAGCTAGCTAACATTGAACCTGGTTGGTTAGCTGCTGCAGATTCATGCAAGGTAGTAACATCATGAGTTGTGATTGTGGTTCATTGTTTACCTAGCTAGCTAGTGTCATGACATTGCCCTGTTGGGGGAGGTTTATGGCCCTGTTGGGGAGGTTAATGACCCCCCATAAAAATACTTTCCCCACTTTTTCATCAAAAGGTTGGGGAAAAGAACAATCTTTATGTAATCCAACCCGTTGAAAGTGTCTGTTGGTACTTAAAGAATATGATGTCAGATCAGTTGTCGTCTGAGACATTATTACTGATGATAGGACGACATACCATATCAACGACATATCTTGGAAAGTCTACACATTCTTGTTATCAGATTCACATGGAATTGTTGTGCAATTTAAATGTTTAAATATGAAACTATTTGTGAAAAGATGAAATTTTAGCTTCTAAATTAGAGAATTGTTTTCATAAGTAAAATATGCTCACTCTGTGGCCACGCCCACATGAATAGGCATTGGTTGGAAATTATGAACCATCCCCTTTTCTACATTTCTATAAGAGCCCCCGTGACCCAATTCACAGCAGACTAAGCCAGCCTCAGCGTGAGCTCTGGTTGCGAATGGTTGAACGACTGCAACCTAACGAAATTAACATTGGGTTC
The DNA here is from genome assembly GCF_045679555.1 of Salvelinus alpinus. Taxonomy (NCBI): domain Eukaryota; kingdom Metazoa; phylum Chordata; class Actinopteri; order Salmoniformes; family Salmonidae; genus Salvelinus; species Salvelinus alpinus. The sequence goes on from NC_092107.1 coordinate 13,221,237, forward strand.
CCGATGTCGTGAGGACTGATGTCCATACATTTAGAAGGGCGAATTTCATCATGGAGGTGACAATTGCCATGCTGGAAGGATGAATTTGACTACAACAGCCAGAATATAGCATAAGCTTATAGTATGGCAACTTGGTATGAACTTTGAACTTTTATTCACTAAAGAAGTGATACATCCTAGACGTCGAGTTAACAGCAGCAGCTGTAAATGTGCGTGGCCTAGGAAAGGACGGACAGTCTCTTCAGAACGACAGGGTACTAACAATGTATCCGTTCTACCACACAACGACACACTACAACATATCCGCCCAGAAATATTCTTCAAAGGACAAGGGAGATCTCTGCTGGGCAACCCAGCCTTCCATCTTCGACCAATCTATCAAAGTGCAGCTCAGAGTAAATATATTTCTTGCATTTTCATTTTCCGAATGGGCGGTTATTTTGAATGCATAAGATTCTGTATTTACGATGGAATAGCTTCATAAGGTCCAATAGAGACCCAATCCTTTTGTTCCTCAGTCTTCCTGTGCTTTCATTCAAACTCAACCCCCTTTCTTTGTGTAACCAGCCGTCATATCTGTTTCGTCCGCTAGGGATGTTTTATTTCATGACAAAATTAGTAATCAATGTATGATCCATCCTGTGTATATGTAATTGTGTGATTATTTAGGTATTTAGTAAATAAATAATTAAACCAAATGTTGTATTGCTGATTCAACTTGTTAGCCAGGGTTCGTGATGTTCAGATGAGACTGAATAAGGTGATGTTTAATAATTGACTGCTATTGATATAAAAGATTACCAAGTCTTTAAGAGTTTATTCGGAAGACAGCAGCTCTATAAACATTATACGTGGTGCCCTGACTTCCTAGTTAATTACATTTACATGATTAGTTTAATCAGGTAATATTAATTACAGAGAATTGATTTTATAAAATTGCATGTCATAATTTAATCCATAGTAAAGACACGACACTAGTTAACGTTAGCTGGCTGGCTCGCTAGCTAACGTTACGTGTAAGACCTTATTATTCATATCTCCAGAGCTATTTGCTTGGTTAGCTATAGCCTAATGTTAGCTAACTAACATTGAACCTGGTTGGCTAGCTACCTGCAGATTCATGCAGGGTACTAACGTCATGAGTTGTGATTATGGTTCATTGTTTACCTAGCTCGCTAGCTACATGTCTTAACAAAAGACTCCACTATTCAAGTAACATCTACTCCGATTTTAGAGCACTCTGTAGGGTAGCACAATGGTGTAGCCGGAGGACAGGTAGTTTCTGTCCTCCTCTTGGGGTACATTGACTTCAACACAAAACCTAGGAGGTTCATGGTTCTCACCCCCTTCCATACACTTACATAGTAATTATGACAACTTCCGGAGGACATCTTGCAACCTATCAGAGCTCTTGCAGCATGTCCACCCAATCAAAGATAATGAAACTAGTACTGAAAGCATAAGCTACAGCTAGCTAGCACTGCAGTGTATAACATGTGGTGAGTAGTTGACTCAAAGAGAGAGAAAGACAACAGTCGAACAGTTTTGAACAAATGTATTAATAAAAAAATGAAGGAGAAGCAAGAGAGAGAGAGGGATAGATAGCTATCTTTTATTGTATTTTATGTTCACTTTCACTTAGCTAGAAAATGTAGCTAGCTAGTTTAGCGTACTCAAACAGAGAAGGATGCTCTGTTAGCTAGCTGGCTATGGCTATTCAACACTGGAACTCTTCCAAGTCAAGGTTTTGGTTTTATTATTAATTTATTGTCTTACTGTACACTGTACTACATGATTGTAGCGGGTTTACTAACACATTAGATCTAGTAGCTAGATGATGTAGGTAAGCTGTGTGTAGCGGTTAGTGATTATGATATGAAGGTTTCGCTTAGAAAGGTTTTTTCGCCTGGTCACAGACAGCTGATGTTTTGTACACTGAAGTCCACAAGCGAAGGAAAAAGGCGAGAAGAGGAAAGCGCGTAGATGCATGAAGGAATTCCACAACGAGCAAAATGATCATGCTGTTTGTATGTGGATGCTATGAAATTGAACTGTTTTTACGTGTGATCAGGGCTGTATTCATTCTGTCGATTCTGTTGAAAAAGGAAGCGGAACAGAACAGAGATAAACATACCTGAATTTGTCCAGTAGAAACTATTGTTTGCAATTGTTAGACTAATGATTGCACCCTAGATCAGCTAGATGCAGTCAAGAGTGTGCAAGGCAGTATTGAATGTGTCAATGTCTGTCACCTTGATTACTCAAATTTTTCTCTCGACCTGTGCACCTACGTTGTAAACTTTTATTCATAGACTAAGTTGTAGCAACCTCATGATGGGTATAGGGAAAATGTGAGTATCATGTAGTTGTCATGTTTTGTCATTGATTATCATGTCTTGTCTCTGTGCTTCCCTTCTATTCGTTTCCCTCTGCTGGTCTTATTAGGTTCTTTCCCTCTTTCTATCTCTCTCTCTCCCTCCCTCTCTCCCTCTCTCGCTCTCTCTCTCTATCGTTCCGTTCCTGCTCCCAGCTGTTCCTCATTCTCCTAACTACCTCATTTACTCTTTCACACCTGTCCCCTATTTTGCCCTCTGATTAGAGTCCCTATTTCTCCCTCTGTTTTCCGCTTCTGTCCTTGTCGGATCCTTGTTTGATGTTTGCTGTTCTGTGTCCTTGTTCCGCCCTGTCGTGTTTTTGCCTTCTTCAGATGCTGCGTGTGAGCAGGTGTCTATGTCAGCTACGGCCTGTGCCTTCCCGAAGCGACCTGCAGTCTGTGGCCGCGTCTCCAGTCGTTCCTCTCTACTGACGAGAGGATTTCAGTTTTCCTGTTTTGGATTTACCTAAGATAATATCCAGGAGTATCGGTTTTTGTTTAAGACTGGAATAAAGACTCTGTTTCTATTAAGTCGCTTTTGGGTCCTCATTCACCAGCATAACAGAAGAATCCGACCAAGAATGGACCCAGCGACTACGGATTCTCGCAACACTGCCGTCGAGTTCCAGGGAGCAATGCTCGGCAGACACGAGCAGGAATTGTCTGCTGCTCGTCATGCCGTTGAGACCCTGGCCGCTCAGGTCTCCGACCTCTCAGGACAGTTTCAGAGTCTTCGTCTCGTGCCACCAGCTACTTCCTGGTCTTCCGAGTTTCCGGAACCTAGGGTTAATAACCCACCATGTTACTCTGGGCAGCCCACTGAGTGTCGCTCCTTTCTCACCCAGTGTGATATTGTGTTCTCTCTCCAGCCCAACACATACTCAAGAGAGAGAGCTCGGATCGCTTACGTCATATCACTCCTTACTGGTCGGGCTCGGGAGTGGGGCACAGCTATCTGGGAGGCAAGGGCTGAGTGTTCTAACGATTATCAGAACTTTAAAGAGGAGATGATACGGGTTTTTGATCGTTCAGTTTTTGGGAAGGAGGCTTCCAGGGCCCTGGCTTCCCTATGTCAAGGTGATCGATCCATAACGGATTACTCTATAGAGTTTCGCACTCTTGCTGCCTCCAGTGACTGGAACGAGCCGGCGTTGCTCGCTCGTTTTCTGGAGGGACTCCACGCTGAGGTTAAGGATGAGATTCTCTCCCGGGAGGTTCCTTCCAGCGTGGACTCTTTGATTGCACTCGCCATCCGCATAGAACGACGGGTAGATCTTCGTCACCGAGCTCGTGGAAGAGAGCTCGCGTTAACGGTGTTCCCCCTCTCCGCATCTCAACCATCTCCTCCCACCGGCTCAGAGACTGAGCCCATGCAGCTGGGAGGTATTCGCATCTCGACTAAGGAGAGGGAACGGAGAATCACCAACCGCCTTTGCCTCTATTGCGGTTCTGCTGGACATTTTGTCATGTCATGTCCAGTAAAAGCCAGAGCTCATCAGTAAGCGGAGGGCTACTGGTGAGCGCTACTACTCAGGTCTCTCCATCAAGATCCTGTACTACCTTGTCGGTCCATCTACGCTGGACCGGTTCGGCTGCTTCCTGCAGTGCCTTGATAGACTCTGGGGCTGAGGGTTGTTTTATGGACGAAGCATGGGCTCGGAAACATGACATTCCTCTCAGACAGTTAGGGAAGCCCACGCCCATGTTCGCCTTAGATGGTAGTCTTCTCCCCAGTATCAGATGTGAGACACTACCTTTAACCCTCACAGTATCTGGTAACCACAGTGAGACCATTTCCTTTTTGATTTTTCGTTCACCTTTTACACCTGTTGTTTTGGGTCATCCCTGGCTAGTATGTCATAATCCTTCTATTAATTGGTCTAGTAATTCTATCCTATCCTGGAACGTTTCTTGTCATGTGAAGTGTTTAATGTCTGCTATCCCTCCTGTTTCTTCTGTCCCCTCTTCTCAGGAGGAACCTGGTGATTTGACAGGAGTGCCGGAGGAATATCATGATCTGCGCACGGTCTTCAGTCGGTCCAGAGCCAACTCTCTTCCTCCTCACCGGTCGTATGATTGTTGTATTGATCTCCTTCCGGGGACCACTCCCCCTCGGGGTAGACTATACTCTCTGTCGGCTCCCGAACGTAAGGCTCTCGAGGATTATCTGTCTGTTTCTCTCGACACCGGTACCGCGGTGCCTTCTTCCTCTCCCGCCGGAGCGGGGTTTTGTTTTGTTAAGAAGAAGGACGGTACTCTGCGCCCCTGCGTGGATTATCGAGGGCTGAATGACATAACGGTTAAGAATCGTTATCCGCTTCCCCTTATGTCGTCAGCCTTCGAGATTCTGCAGGGAGCCAGGTTCTTTACTAAGTTGGACCTTCGTAACGCTTACCATCTCGTGCGCATCAGAGAGGGGGACGAGTGGAAAACGGCGTTTAACACTCCGTTAGGGCATTTTGAATACCGGGTTCTGCCGTTCGGTCTCGCTAATGCTCCAGCTGTCTTTCAGGCATTAGTTAATGATGTACTGAGAGACATGCTGAACATCTTTGTTTTCGTTTACCTTGACGATATCCTGATTTTTTCACCGTCACTCGAGATTCATGTTCAGCACGTTCGACGTGTACTCCAGCGCCTTTTAGAGAATTGTCTCTACGTGAAGGCTGAGAAGTGCGCCTTTCATGTCTCCTCTGTCACATTTCTCGGTTCTGTTATTTCCGCTGAGGGCATTCAGATGGATCCCGCTAAGGTCCAGGCTGTCAGCGATTGGCCCGTTCCTAAGTCACGTGTCGAGTTGCAGCGCTTTCTCGGTTTCGCTAATTTCTATCGGCGTTTCATTCGTAATTTCGGTCAAGTGGCTGCCCCTCTCACAGCTCTGACTTCTGTCAAGACGTGCTTTAAGTGGTCCGGTTCCGCCCAGGGAGCTTTTGATCTCCTCAAGAAGCGTTTTACATCCGCTCCTATCCTTGTTACTCCTGACGTCACTAAACAATTCATTGTCGAGGTTGACGCTTCAGAGGTGGGCGTGGGAGCCATTCTGTCCCAGCGCTTCCATTCTGACGATAAGGTCCATCCTTGCGCTTATTTTTCTCATCGCCTGTCGCCATCGGAACGCAACTATGATGTGGGTAACCGCGAACTGCTCGCCATCCGCTTAGCCATAGGCGAATGGCGACAGTGGTTGGAGGGGGCGACCGTTCCTTTTGTCGTTTGGACTGACCATAAGAACCTTGAGTACATCCGTTCTGCCAAACGACTTAATGCACGTCAAGCTCGTTGGGCGTTGTTTTTCGCTCGTTTCGAGTTCGTGATTTCTTATCGCCCGGGAAATAAGAACACCAAGCCTGATGCCTTATCCCGTCTCTTTAGTTCTTCTGTGGCTTCTACCGACCCCGAGGGGATTCTCCCTGAAGGGCGTGTTGTCGGGTTGACTGTCTGGGGAATTGAGAGACAGGTAAAGCAAGCACTCACTCACACTGCGTCGCCGCGCGCTTGTCCTAGTAACCTTCTGTTCGTTCCTGTCTCTACTCGTCTGGCTGTTCTTCAGTGGGCTCACTCTGCCAAGTTAGCTGGCCACCCCGGCGTTCGGGGTACGCTTGCTTCTATTCGCCAGCGGTTTTGGTGGCCTACTCAGGAGCGTGACACGCGCCGTTTCGTGGCTGCTTGTTCGGACTGCGCGCAGACTAAGTCAGGTAACTCTCCTCCTGCCGGTCGTCTCAGACCGCTTCCCATTCCTTCTCGACCATGGTCTCACATCGCCTTAGACTTTATTACCGGTCTGCCTTCGTCTGCGGGGAAGACTGTGATTCTTACGGTTGTCGATAGGTTCTCTAAGGCGGCACATTTCATTCCCCTCGCTAAGCTTCCTTCCGCTAAGGAGACGGCACAAATCATCATTGAGAATGTGTTCAGAATTCATGGCCTCCCGTTAGACGCCGTTTCAGACAGAGGCCCGCAATTCACGTCACAGTTTTGGAGGGAGTTCTGTCGTTTGATTGGTGCTTCCGTCAGTCTCTCTTCCGGGTTTCATCCCCAGTCTAACGGTCAAGCAGAAAGGGCCAATCAGTCGATTGGTCGCATATTACGCAGCCTTTCTTTTCGAAACCCTGCGTCTTGGGCAGAACAGCTCCCCTGGGCAGAATACGCTCACAACTCGCTTCCTTCGTCTGCTACCGGGCTATCTCCGTTTCAGAGTAGTCTTGGGTACCAGCCTCCTCTGTTCTCGTCCCAGCTCGCCGAGTCCAGCGTTCCCTCCGCTCAGGCTTTTGTCCAACGTTGTGAGCGCACCTGGAGGAGGGTCAGGTCTGCACTTTGCCGTTACAGGGCGCAGACTGTGAGAGCCGCCAATAAACGTAGGATTAAGAGTCCTAGGTATTGTCGCGGTCAGAGAGTTTGGCTTTCCACTCGTAACCTTCCCCTTACGACAGCTTCTCGCAAGTTGACTCCGCGGTTCATTGGTCCGTTCCGTGTCTCTCAGGTCGTCAATCCTGTCGCTGTGCGACTGCTTCTTCCGCGACATCTTCGTCGCGTCCACCCTGTCTTCCATGTCTCCTGTGTCAAACCTTTTCTTCGCGCCCCCGTTCGTCTTCCCTCCCCCCCCCCCGTCCTTGTCGAGGGCGCACCTATTTACAAGGTACGGAAGATCATGGACATGCGTTCTCGGGGACGTGGTCACCAGTACTTAGTGGATTGGGAGGGTTACGGTCCTGAGGAGAGGAGTTGGGTTCCATCTCGGGACGTGCTGGACCGTTCGTTGATTGATGATTTCCTCCGTTGCCGCCAGGGTTCCTCCTCGAGTGCGCCAGGAGGCGCTCGGTGAGTGGGGGGGTACTGTCATGTTTTGTCATTGATTATCATGTCTTGTCTCTGTGCTTCCCTTCTATTCGTTTCCCTCTGCTGGTCTTATTAGGTTCTTTCCCTCTTTCTATCCCTCTCTCTCCCTCCCTCTCTCCCTCTCTCACTCTCTCTCTCTATCGTTCCGTTCCTGCTCCCAGCTGTTCCTCATTCTCCTAACTACCTCATTTACTCTTTCACACCTGTCCCCTATTTTGCCCTCTGATTAGAGTCCCTATTTCTCCCTCTGTTTTCCGCTTCTGTCCTTGTCGGATCCTTGTTTGATGTTTGCTGTTCTGTGTCCTTGTTCCGCCCTGTCGTGTTTTTGCCTTCTTCAGATGCTGCGTGTGAGCAGGTGTCTATGTCAGCTACGGCCTGTGCCTTCCCGAAGCGACCTGCAGTCTGTGGCCGCGTCTCCAGTCGTTCCTCTCTACTGACGAGAGGATTTCAGTTTTCCTGTTTTGGATTTACCTAAGATAATATCCAGGAGTATCGGTTTTTGTTTAAGACTGGAATAAAGACTCTGTTTCTATTAAGTCGCTTTTGGGTCCACATTCACCAGCATAACAGTAGTAGCCTAAACCTATCGATATTACATTGAACTGGGCGAATGGAATATAAATGACAGTCATCCAACATGCTGTCATAGAAATAAGGCCATGCTCATTAAAAAAATTATCGTCCTCCCTCATCTAAAATGTCACCGACCGACACTGCCCCAGAGTGACCTCCCTGTTACCTTTGTGCTTTAAACACTCTTGTGGGTCAGTGGTTAGGTTTAATAGTGCTCTGCCCCAGCCTCTCCGACCTAATTTGTGTATGTGCGGGTGTATATCGGGGGGTTGGATAACAGCAGAAGACACATTTCCATCTCGTCTGGACTAATAAAGTATGTCTTAAAATCTTATTGCAATAATTTTCATGTCCAGGGAAAGCCAGAATGGTGTGCTCACTAGAGGTCGATCGATTATGATTTTTCAACGCCGATACCAATACCAATTAATGGAGGACCAAAAAAAGCCGATACCGATTAATCAGCCGATTAAAAATAAAAATGTGTTGTAATAATGACAATTACAACAATACTGAATGAACACTTATTTTAATTTAATATAATACATCAATAAAATCAATTTAGCCTCAAATAAATTATGAAACATGTTCAATTTGGTTTAAATAATGCAAAAACAAAGTGTTGGAGAAGAAAGTAAAAGTGTAATATGTGCCATGTAAAAAAGCTAACGTTTAAGTTCCTTGCTCAGAACATGAAAAGATATGAAAGCTGGTGGTTCCTTTTAACATGAGTCTTCAATATTCCCAGGTAAGAAGTTTTAGGTTGTAGTTATTATAGGAATTATAGGACTATTTCTCTCTATACCATTTGTATTTCATCTACCTTTGACTATTGGATGTTCTTATAGGCACTTTAGTATTGCCAGTGTAAAAGTATAGCTTCCGTCCCTCTCCTCGCCCCTACCTGGGCTCGAACCAGGAACACATCGACAACAGCCACCCTCGAAGCATCGTTACCCATCGCTCCACAAAAGCTGCGGCCCTTGCAGAGCAAGGGGAACAACTACTCCAAGTCTCAGAGCGAGTGACGTCACCAATTGAAACGCTATTAGCGAGCCATTTCACATCGGTTACACCAGCCTAATCTCGGGAGTTGATAGGCTTGAAGTCATAAACAGCTCAATGCTTGAAGCATTGTGAAGAGCTGCTGGCAAACACACGGAATTGCTGTTTGAATGAATGCTTACGAGCCTGCTGCTGCCTACCATTGCTCAATCAAATATCAAATCATAGACTTAATTCTAACATAATAACACACAGAAATACGAGCCTTTGGTCATTAATATGGTCTAATCCGGAAACTATCAATTCAAAAACAAAACGTTTATTCTTTCAGTGAAATACGGAACCGTTCCGTATTTTATCTAACGGGTGGCATCCCTAAGTCTAAATATTGCTGTTACATTGTACAACCTTCAATGTTATCTCATAATTATGTACAACTCTGGCAAATCAATTACGGTCTTTGTTATGAATAAATGTGTAACGATAGTCGTCATATTCCTCCTCCTCGGACGAGGAGAGGCGAGAAGGATCGGAGGACCAATTTGCAGCGTAGTAATTTGACATAATGAGTTTATTAAAGTAAGATGGAAAAACACGAAAACACTTTAACAAACTACAAAACAACAAACGACGTAGACTGACCTGAACATAAGAACTTACATGACACGAAGAACGCATGAAACAGGAACAGACTACATAAACCGAACGAACAAACGAAACAGTCCCGTGTGGTGCAAACAAACACAGACACAGGAGACAACCACCCACAACACCCAATGTGAAAACACCTACCTTAATATGATTCTCAATCAGAGGAGATGAAAACCACCTGCCTCTAATTGAGAACCATATCAGGTACCCATAAACCAACATAGAAACACAAAACATAGACTGCCCACCCAAACTCACGTCCTGACCAACTAACACATACAAAAACTAACAGAAAACAGGTCAGGAACGTGACAAAATGGACTTCACACAGTTCGCAACGAGCCAGGCGGCCCAAACTGCTTCATATACCCTGACTGTTTGCACGGAACGCAAGAGAAGTGACACAATTTCCCTAATTATAAGAAATTCATGTTAGCAGGCAATATTAACTAAATATGCAGGTTTAGAAATATATACTTGTGTATTGATTTTAAAGAAAGGCATTGATGTTTATGGTTAGGTGCAACGACAGTGCTAAATCCTCACCCGTTTGGCGAAGTAGGCTGTGATTCGATGAGAAATTAACAGGCACCGCATCGATTATATGCAACACAGAACACGCTAGCTAAACTAGTAATATCATCAACCATGTGTAGTTAACTAGTGATTATGATTGATTGATTGTTTTTTATAAGATTAATGCTAGCTAGCAACTTACCTTGGCTTATTGCTGCCCTCACGTAACAGGTAGTCAGCCTGCCACGCAGGCTCCTCGTGGAGTGCAATGTAAGGCAGGTGGTTAGAGCGTTGGACTAGTAACCGGAAGGTTGCAAAAACGAATCCCCGAGTTGACATGGTAAAAATCTGTCGTTCTGCCCCTGAACAAGGCAGTTAACCCACCGTTCCTAGGCTATCATTGTAAATAAGAATGTGTTCTTAACTGACTTGCCTATTTAAATAAAGGTGTAAAAAAATATATTTAAAAAATTGGCCAAATCGGTGTCCAAAAATACCGATTTCCGATTGTTATGAAAACTTGAAATCGGCCTTAATTAATCGGCCACTCCGATTAATCGGTCGACCTCTAGTGCTCACTATATGATAGGTTAGTGACTCATATTATAAAACATCTAACTGTTACGGAGGTCTGGGAGAAGGACCTACAAAGTGCAGGGTTTCAATGGGAATAGATCATGATATGAGGCAATATTTCTGCCTTTTCTAAGAGCCTTGCCAGTCAACTTATTTATTTCAAATCTGCTCACAGGTTTTCTTTTACCCCAGAGCGAAAGTTCAGGATGAAGCTTGTGGATAGTGATTTATTTAATAAATGCACCCAATCTGAGGTGGACAATTATATGCATATGTTTTGGAGCTGTGTACCTTCTTGGGGTTCATGTTAATATTTGAAATACTATTCTTAGCAGGAGCCTACCTGTTTGTCTATCCCTCCTCCTGCTAGGTAGCCCTAGCATTTCCTTATCTTATCAAGAAAGGGCGGATTGTAATGGCTGCAATAACAGCAGACAAAAAACTATTCTGGAGAGTTGGTTTGAACCCTTTGCAGATTTTGGTTGCTTATGTACTTTGAAAGATCCACTGCCAGACTGTGTGGGGCCAAGTCTGAAACTCTGGTCAATAGATCTCCCACTTTTAAGAGCTAATTTAACAAGAGTCTTTGGTCTTGCGGATGGGAGAGAGCATTAACCTGCTCTGTCTTTTTTCTGTTTTCCTATGTGGCTCTGGGTTGGTAGCCTTTGAGAATGACTGTGTGGGGCCAGGTCTGAAACTCTGGTCAATCCGTATCCCACTTGTAAGAGCTAATTTAACAACAGTGTTTGGTCTTGCGGATGGGAGAGAGCATTAACCTGCTGTGTCTTTTTTCTGTTTTCCTATGTAGCTCTGGGTTGGTAGCCTTTGAGAATGACATTTGAATAGACCGATTGAATTTGGAAATACTGAAACATTTGTTTTGAATCTGTTTAGTTTTTTCCTTTTAATTTGTATGGTGTTCTTTTTAGTTTTTACATTTTGTTTGTTTTCCCCCTATTAAACTGTATATATTTGTATGTATTGTATCTTGAAACTGTCTAGGACATGCAAGAAGAAAAAAAATTGTTCACACATTTTTTTTTACAGCTGATGTAAACAACTAATTTCCTATCACTGCTAAACCGAGCAGTCCTCTGTACAAACTAACGAGTTGATTCCTCTCCTTGGAATGAAGGTTGATAGAAACTTTCCCATGCCAAGCGTGGCTTCTATGCCAGGCCTGATTCATTTGGCATGCCAAGCCTGAAAGGACCCATAGGACCAGTGCTGATTTGGCCCCAGTCTCAATATCACAAGTGCCACTGAACACATGACTAGAAAATACCACGGTTCCCAGAGACAGCTCACAAATACTGTATCTACTTTTCTATCTATCAGACAGTGAGTCATGGTAGAGTTTCTGCTTAGGATACAAGAAAGGTCATTTGAAAAAAAGAAAAACAATTTCACTGCTCAAATGAAAGTAAATCAATAGGTTAATAGTCCTTAACAAAAGCCCTACGTTGGTCAGAGTGATATTCTGTAGTAGGTCCAGACCATTTATGAAAAGGCTTGAAGAAATAAACCCAGTCTCACAGAAGTAAAAATAAAGCACAAAACAGTCAAATATACAGCTCTAAAAACAGGAACTCTGTATTTTTAGTTTAAAGAGACTTCTGCATATTGGTTGCAGGCATTACACATTTTACATCTGTCTCACATTAGTATGACTAATTAAAAATTAAAAAGCCTGATTGAATGCTAAATATTGCAAAACTGCACCAATAAAGTATAAATATCCCTCACAGTCCCTGATATGAATGGCCCCTGTTGTGACTCTCCATATAAAAGACAGTGCCATCTTTAGCCCATCTGTAATCAGGGCATCTCTGGGCATCTGTCTGATAACAGTGGATTATTGGCTTGGAATATCTGGGAGGGGATGCTGAAATGTCCTCAGGACAACACTAGCCTAACGGTATGGAGGATGTAGGAGAAACTCCCCATAATAACCCACTCTGTAGCATCCACTAAAGAAAGAGAAGAGAGAGAGGAGAGAGTGCAGATTACAACTCCCACTAAATAAATCCACCCATCACTGCCACATAGAGAAGCAAAATACCACTAGAAACTGTGTCCTGAGACTGTTAAAGAAAGAGAGGGAAGGAAAAGAGAGAGAGAAGGAGGGAGAGAGAAGGGAGGGAGCGGGAGAGACGGGGAGAGGAGACTGTTCCGGCGCCGAACCGAGATGGCCGCCTCGCTTCGCGTTCCTTGGAAAATATGCAGTATTTTGTTTTTTTATGTGTTATTTCTTACATCGGTACCCCAGGTAATCTTAGGTTTCATTACATACAGTCGGGAGGAACTACTGAATATACGATTAACGTCAACTCATCATCGTTCCTACCAGGAATATGACTTTCCCGAAACGGATCCAGTGTTTTGCCTTCCACCCAATACAATGGATCTGATCCCAGCCGGCGACCCTGTGCGACGCCGTAAAAGGGGCAAACGAGGCGGTCTCCTGGTCAGGCTTCGGAGACGGGCACATCGCGCTCCACTCCCTAGCATACTACTCGCCAATGTCCAGTCTCTTGACAATAAGGTTGATGAAATCCGAGCACGGGTAGCATTCCAGAGAGACATCAGGGATTGCAACGTGCTCTGCTTCACGGAAACATGGCTAACTCAAGAGACGCTAACGGAGTCGGTGCAGCCAGCTGGTTTCTTCATGCATCGCGCCGACAGAAACAAACATCTTTCTGGTAAGAAGAGGGGCGGGGGGGTATGCCTTAAGATTAACGAGACGTGGTGTGATCATCATAACAACACACAGGAACTCAAGTCATTCTGTTCACCTGATCTAGAACTCCTCACAATCAAATGTCGACCGCATTATCTACCAAGGGAATTCTCTTCGATCATAATCACAGCCGTATATATTCCCCCCCAAGCAGACACATCGATGGCCCTGAACGAACTTTATCTGACTCTTTGTAAACTGGAAACCACACACCCTGAGGCTGCATTCATCGTAGCTGGGGATTTTAACAAGGCTAATCTAAAAACAAAACTCCCTAAATTCTATCAGCATATCGATTGTGCTACCAGGGCTGGAAAAACCCTAGATCATTGTTATACTAATTTCCGCGACGCATATAAGGCCCTCCCCCGCCCCCCTTTCGGAAAAGCTGACCACGACTCCATTTTGTTGATTCCAGCCTACAAACAGAAACTAAAACAACAAGCTCCCGCGCTCAGGTCTGTTCAACGCTGGTCCGACCAATCTGAATCCACGCTTCAAGACTGCTTCGATCACGCGGATTGGAATATGTTCCGCATTGCGTCCAACAACAATATTGACGAATATGCTGATTCGGTGAGCGAGTTCATTAGGAAGTGCATTGACGATGTCGTACCCACAGCAACGATTAAAACATTCCCAAACCAGAAACCGTGGATTGACGGCAGCATTCGCGTGAAACTGAAAGCGCGAACCACTGCTTTTAACCAGGGCAAGGTGACCGGAAGCATGACCGAATACAAACAGTGTAGCTATTCTCTCCGCAAGGCAATCAAACAGGCTAAGTCCCAGTACAGAGACAAAATCGAGTCGCAATTCAACAGCTCAGACACAAGAGGTATGTGGCAGGGTCTACAGTCAATCACGGATTACAAAAAGAAAACCAGCCCCGTCGCGGACCAGGATGTCTTGCTCCCAGACAGGCTAAACAACTTTTTTGCCCGCTTTGAGGACAATACAGTGCCACTGACACGGCCCCCTACCAAAACCTGCGGGCTCTCCTTCACTGCAGCCGAGGTGAGTAAAACATTTAAACGTGTTAACCCTCGCAAGGCTGCAGGCCCAGACGGCATTCCCAGCCGCGTCCTCAGAGCATGCGCAGACCAGCTGGCTGGTGTGTTTACGGACATATTCAATCAATCCTTATCCCAGTCTGCTGTTCCCACATGCTTCAAGAGGGCCACCATTGTTCCTGTTCCCAAGAAAGCTAAGGTAACTAAGCTAAACGACTACCGCCCCGTAGCACTCACTTCCGTCATCATGAAGTGCTTTGAGAGACTAGTCAAGGGCCATATCACCTCCACCCTACCGGACACCCTAGACCCACTCCAATTTGCTTACCGACCCAATAGGTCCACAGACGACGCAATCGCAACCACACTGCACACTGCCCTAACCCATCTGGACAAGAGGAATACCCATGTGAGAATGCTGTTCATCGATTACAGCTCAGCATTTAACACCATAGTACCCTCCAAACTCGTCATCAAGCTCGAGACCCTGGGTCTCGACCCCGCCCTGTGCAACTGGGTCCTGGACTTCCTGACGGGCCGCCCCCAGGTGGTGAGGGTAGGTAACAACATCTCCACCCCGCTGATCCTCAACACTGGGGCCCCACAAGGGTGCGTTCTGAGCCCTCTCCTGTACTCCCTGTTCACCCACGACTGCGTGGCCATGCACGCCTCCAACTCAATCATCAAGTTTGCGGATGACACTACAGTGGTAGGCTTGATTACCAACAACGACGAGACGGCCTACAGGGAGGAGGTGAGGGCCCTCGGAGTGTGGTGTCAGGAAAATAACCTCACACTCAACGTCAACAAAACAAAGGAGATGATTGTGGACTTCAGGAAACAGCAGAGGGAGCACCCCCCTATCCACATCGACGGGTCAGTAGTGGAGAAGGTGGAAAGTTTTAAGTTCCTCGGTGTACACATCACGGACAAACTGAATTGGTCCACCCACACAGACAGCGTTGTGAAGAAGGCGCAGCAGCGCCTCTTCAACCTCAGGAGGCTGAAGAAATTCGGCTTGTCACCAAAAGCACTCACAAACTTCTACAGATGCACAATCGAGAGCATCCTGTCGGGCTGTATCACCGCCTGGTACGGCAACTGCTCCGCCCACAACCGTAAGGCTCTCCAGAGGGTAGTGAGGTCTGCAGAACGCATCACCGGGGGCAAACTACCTGCCCTCCAGGACACCTACACCACCCGATGTCACAGGAAGGCCATAAAGATCATCAAGGACAACAACCACCCAAGCCACTGCCTGTTCACCCCGCTATCATCCAGAAGGCGAGGTCAGTACAGGTGCATCAAAGCAGGGACCGAGAGACTGAAAAACAGCTTCTATCTCAAGGCCATCAGACTGTTAAACAGCCACCACTAACATTTAGCGGCCGCTGCCAACATACTGACTCAACTCCAGCCACTTTAAAAATGGGAATTGATGGAAATTATGTAAAAATGTACCACTAGCCACTTTAAACAATGCCACTTAATATAATGTTTACATACCCTACATTACCCATCTCATATGTATATACTGTACTCTATATCATCTACTGCATCTTGCCATCTTTATGTAATACATGTACCACTAGCCACTTTAAACTATGCCACTTTATGTTTACATACCCTACAGTACTCATCTCATATGTATATACCGTACTCTATACCATCTACTGCATCTTGCCTATGCCGTTCTGTACCACCACTCATTCATATATCTTTATGTACATATTCTTTATCCCTTTACACTTGTGTGTGTATAAGGTAGTAGTTGTGGAATTGTTAGGTTAGATTACTTGTTGGTTATTACTGCATTGTCGGAACTAGAAGCACAAGCATTTCGCTACACTCGCATTAACATCTGCTAACCATGTGTATGTGACTAATAAAACTTGATTTGATTTGATTTGATTTGAGAGAGAAGGGAGGGAGTGGGAGAGACGGGGAGAGGGAGAGGAAAGGAGGGAGAGAGAAGGGAGGGAGCGGGAGAGACGGGGAGAGGGAGAGGAAAGGTATTCACAAAAGACACTCTCCAACATCATGGGAAGAACGATTCGGTGTCTAAAACAAATAGTATGTTGCAGTTGCACAATCACCGTTCTCTCGTCTCCTTCCATCCAGAACTTTCCACCAGGCAACCAGTGAAAAGGATGGGGAGCAGTAAACCACTTACAACACCATGTCTCTCAAATTACTGTAAGCCCATTGATGAAGTGTCTCTCTCAAATGCCAAGGTCATTTATTTCATTAGAACATCCTGAGGTACCAGACTACACTTAGCACAAGCTGACATGGTGACATAATCACGTCATGGCACAGATCCACAACGGAATGCAATGACTGTATCAAGCCACTAGTCAAATTAATTCTGAGCGATTAATGGTGAATTGTCAAGAGAAATTCTCAGTGATGAAACTGACATACTGAGGATTGTCTGATTTGTTTAACCATTCTTGTTTATATGTCCATTACTGTTGTATAGTTACTCTTTTTGAACAACAAGGTTGGAAGGTGAGAGGTTTTGGGGTGTATAGTGATACCTGTGATAGCCACTGTGGAGGAGGCATGCATGGTGTCTGTGTGATTGTATTCCCTCCAGCACAAGCCAGCCAGCCAACCAGGGCCCTGCGCACACACACACACACACACACACACACACACACACACACACACACACACACACACACACACACACACACACACACACACACACACACACACACACACACACACACACACACACACACACACACACACACACACACACACACACAGATGAGGCTTATGAACTGTGGTTCTAGCTGTGACTTCACTTTGAGTGCCCTCTGGAGTGCAGTAAGCACGGCGACAGCCTCCATAACGACTTCCACGTGAACAGAATAACACCTAAACCGCTGCCATAAAGAGTGGGAAGTGCTGATTAAAATTCTCCAGCTATTGTTGGTGTTGATAGTTACTGCTCTGATCTGTCTGGTCCCTGTGACTGGACACTGTAGTCGTCTGTCACTGGCAGCCACAGCTCTGATTAGATGTGTCTTTCCTCTAGTTAACAGTCCCCCCCCCCCATATGACCCTGTTTAATGCAACCCTGGCACTGTGATTTACTGCAAAGTCAATTCACAGTTAAATCCAATGCAGTGGAAGTCAATATAACACAATACACTGGCCAAACGCCTCTTGAACCAAAATGTATGTGGCAAAACGGTAAATAGTGAGAGTAATTACAAAATATGTAATTGGGGTGAACAAAAGGGAAAAGTGGGCAGAAGCCAGTTCTGCTGTGAGTTATGAGTGATGAGTTTCTATTCATCTATTGATAAACTGGTCTCAGTTTCTGTTGTAAATATGAAATATTAAGCATATGGAAAATCGGACCGTTTTTTCAAGTTCACCTTTTCCTTTGATGAAGGTGTGTTCTAATCTAAATATTACAGTATGCATGAACATCAACTGTAGTCATGTTTACAACGATAGCAATGAATGAAAAATTCTCTCTCCTCTTGGCATCATAGCGTTGAACTAGCCTTATTTCACAAACACACACAAACGCCATCTACGCAGGATAGGCTCTTTTGAAAACCTACTTACGCATGTTTCATAATGTGTCTGAGGGGGTGGAAAACGTCTCCACATCCCTATGTAAATATCTGCTTTATTTCTCTATCTGTCTACAGACAGCTTTAATGAGCTGTTTGGAGCTATGCTAAACCAAATGAATGAGTTGGAAAGGCAGTCATGGTGATTTCAGGCCAGGGTAGGATAGAAGGATCACTAAAAACACACTGGGCGTGCGTATTCTAATACATTTACATGGTAGTTACGGCGTGCCCGAAAGGATGCTGCAACCACTATGTTTAAAATACGATGGTTGTATGTTTTTCTATGTTAACCATTTCCCAGGAAAGACGCCATTTGAACTTTGAAATGTTTATGCAGCAGAATGCATAATACTGCTATCTGAAAGATGTTCCATTGTATATCTAAGTCCACATCCCCATATCACACTATGCTATGCATAATAGCTACATTAAAACTAGAAATACCTCCTTGTTTTGATAGAAACTCTAAAACAGCAAAAATATCAATCATAGCCCCTTTTCCTTTGTGTTCAAATGTGTTTAGATTGGAAATATTCTATCAGATTCTGTTGTTTACCATGTCTTGTCTACAATCAGAGTATAGTTCCTTAGGAGTGGGAGAAAATGTACTGCCACTGAGCCCCTGAGACACTAAGGGTCTCTGGGGAGCAGAGAGGTCTTGTCCAAGTCTTGGAAAGATCTGATAAGGGGGTGCAGCTTGACCAGGTTAAAACGTTATCAATAAGGGGATGGACCTTGAGATCGATTCTGAGTGCAACAGGAAGCCAAAGCGGCAAATGTGAGATGAGGTGGAGTAGAAAACTCAATTTATGGTGAAGTCTGTGGAAGCCTGCATTTGAAGAAGCATCACAACTGTTGGGGGATCACATGATGCCATCTGTCTAAAGTAGGAATTTGACGACATGATAATGATGGCAAAGTTGTTTCCTACTACATATTTGCCTATTTTAGCAATGTCATCGTATTTCCAGGACACTATAGTGTATTTTAAACTAAACCCTCTTTAGCCTCTGTCCAGAATGACTGAGCTTATCACGACTTTTGGGCACCACTATGGCGCTGCCAGCAGAGGGTCGTTTGAGAACGTTCATAGCCATATCTTGCGCCCGCTTCGCGGTGTCCTGGTCAGGCAGTCTAGCGTTCAGACCTTCCAGGGAAGAGGTAATTACAGCAACCTTAAGGTCTGACTCTTTAGGCTAGCCTAGGACTGAATCCCTCGAGGACAGGGATTTCCCCTCTAGCTGGATTTGAAAGAGTGAGTTTGAAGTGTCATAAAGTAAAGGGAGAAGTGAGATGACTCACATACATCACAGGTCTATTTCAGATATGCCTCCAAAATATCACAATGTGAGTAACTGCAAAGGATTCTGGAAAGTTTCACTGACAACAAATCAATCCCAATATGGTGGTAGGTAGTAGTCTGGTTGTTGTAGGTCTGTGGTGGTTAAGTGGACCATGATGTTATAGTGAATACATGTACTAGTCAAAGTATAGTAAATGTTGTAAATGTTACTCAGTAAATGTCAACATAACTAACATCTTGTACATATTGCTCATAATTAAAAATAAACTTTAAGTCACAATGGAAATGCATTTATAATCTTGGACAATAATTATAGGGTCAGGAGTGATGCAGTTGTCACGGTCGTGTGGAGAGACGGACCAAGGCGCAGCGTGATTGGAGTTCCACATCTTTATTTTAGTGAAACTTTAAACAAATCAAGAAACAAACAACGACCGTGCAGTACTGTAGTGCTACATGCACTCACTCAAAAACAATATCCCACAAAGTAGGTGGGAGAAAGGGCTTCCTAAATATGATCCCCAATTAGAGGCAACGATTACCAGCTGCCTCTAATTGGGAACTATACAACCCAGCCACATAGAAAATCAATGACTAGAACACCCCCCTAGTCACGCTCTGACCTAAACACCATAGAGAACCAAGGGCTCTCTATGGTCAGGGCGTGACAGCAGTTGTAAGGACTATATAACAATACCTTCACTGTAATGACAATGTACGTGCCTATATAATAACCATGTAAATACATGGTGTACGCTTCCCTTAATATAAAGTGGGACTACAAAATTACATGACCAACATCTTTTCTATTCTGGAGAGTAAAACAGAATGCCAGTGGTTATACACTCTTTAAAAAACATTTATTTCACTGAGTAAAATATGCATTAACAATGTCTCTCTCTTCTCTGAATACATATCTGTGGGAGGTAGTTTCGGTCCTTAATTGACGAGAACATTTCCAATGTCCTGAATCAGCATAACTAAGTGTAATTAACGCAAAAATGTATGCTTGGTTAAAAAGTAAAGGCTATATAATTTCTTATTATCAGGTGATTTAATGTTAATTTCCTCCATTATAAACGGTCATCTGGCTCCATCTGCTCCACTCCAGTGTTTATCAGTGGTGGAGACGTGGAGCAGTATCATGGTGTCAGACAGGTGTGAAGAGAAACAGCCAAAGAAGGGTACATTATTATACCCAAGGTACAAAGTTACTGCCAACAAATCTGCTTAGCTACACAGCTATGTACCACCCAACCGTCCATATACAGTAGACACAAGCATACAGTGCATTAGGAAGGTATTCAGATCCCTTTACTTTTTCCACATTTCCAAATTCTTTACATTTACATAAGTATTCAAACCCTTTACTCAGTACTTTGTTTAAAACCTCTTATGGATCCCTTCATGCAATCCCTTTAGCGGGATCGATTTGACAACATCCAGTGAAATGGCAGCGCGCCAAATTCAAACTACAGGAATATCAATATTCAACAATCACAAAAATATATGTGTAATACATCAAAATAAAGCTTAACTTCTTGTTAATCCAGCTGCTGTGTCAGATTTCAAAAAGGCTTTACGGCGAAAGCAGACCATGCGATTATCTGAGGACAGCGCCCCGCATACAAACACATGAAAATCAGATTACAACCAGACAGGTGCGCGACAAAAGTCAGAAATAGCAATATAATTAATGCCTTACCTTTGAAGATCTTCTTCTGTTGGCACTCCAGAATGTCCCAGAAACTTCACAAATGGTCCTTTTGTTTGATGATGCCCTTCTTTATGTCCCAAAAATGTCAATTTATTTGGCGCGTTTGATTCAGAAATACACCGGTTTCAACTCGCCCAACATGCCTACAAAGTATGTAATAAGTTACCTGTAAACTTGGTCCAAACATTTCAAACAATGTTCCTAATCCAACCTCAGGTACCCTAAAACGTAAATAATCAATAAAATTGAAGACGGAATAAACTGTTTCTAGTACCGGATAAATACAACGTGAAGCACGTTCCAGTTCACGCGCAGCAAAACAGTGGCGTACACCTGGAGTGAACAGCAAATACTTCTTCATTTCTCAAAAGAAAAACATCAACCAATTTCTAAAGACTGTTGACATCTAGTGGAAGCCTTGGAACTCCAACCAGGTTCCTCATTAATAGGGCTTTCAATAGAAACCTATTGGGAAACACAATGACCTCAAATGTTTTTTCCCCGTGGATGGATTGTGCTTGGGGTTTCGCCTGCCAAATCAGTTCTGTTATACTCACAGACATTATTCTAACACTTTCAGAAACTTCAGAGTATTTTCTATCCAAATCTACTAATTATATGCATATCCTAGCTTCTGGGCCTGAATAGCAGGCAGTTTACGTTGGGCATGCTTTTCATCCGGACATGAAAATACTGCCCCCTAGCCCAAAGAGGCTAAGCACCTTTGGCAGCAATTATAGCCTTGTGTCTTCTTGAGTATGACGCTACAAGCTTGGCACACCTGTATTTGGGGAGTTACTCCCATTTTTCTCTGCAGATCCTCACAAGCTCTGTCAGGTTGGATGGGGAGCGTTGCTGCACAACTATTTTCAGGTCTCTCCAGACATGTTAGATTGGGTTGAAGTCCGGCTCTGGCTGGGCCACTCAAGGACATTCAGAGACTTGTCCCGAAGCCACTCCTGCGTTGTCTTGGCTTTGTGCTTAGGGTTGTTGTCTTGTTGGAAGGTGAACCTTCCCCCCCAGTTTGAGGTCCTGAGTGTGCTGTAGCAGGTTTTCATCAATGTTCTCGCTGTACTTTGATCCGTTCATCTTTGCCTCAATCCTGACTAGTCTCCCTGTCCCTGCCGCTGGAAAATATCCCCACAGCATGATGCTGCCACCACCATGCTTCACCGTAGGGATGGTGCCAGGTTTCCTCCAGACGTGACAATTGGCATTCAGGCCAAAGAGTTCAACATTGGTTTCATCAGACTAGAGAATCTTGTTTCTCATGGTCTGAGAGTCTTTAGGTGCTTTTTACTGAGGAGTGGTTTTGGTCTGGCCAGTGCTGCAGAGATGGTTGTCCTTATGGAAGGTTCTCCCATCTCCACAGAGGAACTGTAGAGCTCTGTCAGAGTGAGCATCGGGTTCTTGGTCACCTCCCTAACCAAGGCCCTTCTCCGCCAACTGCTCAGTTTGGCCGGGCAGCCAGCTCTAGGAAGAGTCTTGCTGGTTCCAAACTTCTTCCATTTAAGAATGATGGAGGCCACTGTGTTTCCTCTGGGTACTTCAATGCTGTATAATTTCTTTGTACCCTTCCCCAGATCTGTGCCTCGACACAATCCTGTCTCGGAGCTCAACAGACAATACCTTCAACCTCATGGCTTGGTTTTTGCTCTGACATGCACTATCAACTGTGGGACCTTATATAGACAGATGTGTGCCTCTCAAAATCATGTCCAATCTATTGAATTTACCACTAGTGTAGTCCAATCAACTTATGTAAACATCTGAAGGATGATCAATGGAAACAGAATGGAGCTGAGCTCAATTTCGAGTCTCATAGCAAAGGGTCTGAATACTTATGTAAATAAGATATTTCTGTTTCCTAAAAACTTGTTTTCACTTTGTCATTATTGGGTATTGTGTGTAGATTGCTGAGGAATAGTTTTTATTTTGTCCATTTTAGAATAAGGCTGTAACGTAACAAAATGTGGAAAAAGTCAAGGGTTCTGAATACTTTCCGAATGCACTGAACACCAAGAGATAATACAAAATAAGTCATTAAATTACTCAGTATGTTTTAGGAAACAGTGATATTTCCTGTGAATCCTTAATATTTTGATATAATCTTGTACAGTCATTAGACTGCTCACCAGGAAGGTTAGATAGGTATAGAATATAAGTCTTAAAATTAACACTAAAACAGAATTCTTCATGACCTTAATCATGCTGAACTTAATAGAATTCCTGTGTATTGAATAATCTCAACAAAAACACAAGAATACAGTTAACAGTTTTCGATAGACCTTTTTGACCAACAAGTTAAAATGTAACACTGTGAAGTCTAAGCAGTGCTGTTAGAAGAATGTCAAAACACTTCAAAGTTGTGTTTTAATGTAAGCTTTCTGAGCGATTGCTTCACAGGGGTAAGATTGCAGACTTTCTTAAAATTCGTTTTCTCCTGCAAACTGCAAGGAAAGATCAGCGTTTGCTGTTTTGATGTCTGGCGCTAATCTCATTTTAGCTGCCATGGCCAAAAGCATGTTTAGGGGAAATCTAAGTCATACTCTGGATACCCCCAACAGCTGATGAAACTAACAGTGTAATCCCCCAGTTTATAAAACCCCATTGCCAATAACAGGCTACATATCCCTCCCATTAGCATCCTCCGCTCTGGTCCCTCCCCCGCGCCACCCAGACAGTACTTGCTAAAAAGCTATTTTTGTTTCTTTTTCACCCTTTTCATGGAAAACTATTACAGTAAGTAACTTAATTGTAACCCAGAAATGATTTGATATTGATGTAAAAAAAAAAAGGTCTGCATGGGCTTTTAAGCCTTACCAATTATGAGTTACACAAGACTAGATGTATGAATAGCTAACAAAATGTCTACACGGACTATCTGCATTGACCATTTTATTTTGTTTACATTTTTGCACTGACACTATGCACAATCACAGGACTCTACACAATCCCTCACACACACTCACACTCCAACACACACACAAACGTAATTGACACACACAGACGACACGCACACACATTCATACAGACTCCACACACACACACAATCATCATATATGCTGCCGCTACCCTGTTTATCATATATCGTGATGCCTAGTCACCTAACCCTATACTGTATATATCTACCCCTACAATACCACTCCATTATCCCTGCACATTGTAAATATGGTATTGGCACTGAACCTGGAACTGACCCTGAATATACAGTGCTTACTTACTTTCTCGTGTTTTTCTATTTCTCATGTGTTTTTGTTCTACTTTACTACACAGTATAATATATATTTTCACTACTGATATTGATTACTATATTGTTGGGAAAGAGCTTGCAAGAAAGGCATTTCACTGTACTTGTGCATATGACAAAATGTGAAACTTGAGATGCACTCTGTAACCCAGTTTCAATCCAACTGTTTCCATGTGAATACAATCCTATTGGGGGAAACGTTCACAACAGAAGCATTGGAAACAACAAAGGTTTTGCATTACATTTTGCCTGGAGCAGTAGTGGAAAAAGTACCCAATGGTCATACTTGAGTAAAAGTAAAGATACCTTAATAGAAAATGACTCAAGTAAAAGTGAAAGTCACCCAGTAAAATACTACTTGATTAAAAGTATAAAAGTCTTTGGTTCTAAATATACTTAGGTATCAAAAGTAAATGTAATTGCAAAAATCTACTTAAGTATCAAAAGTAAAAGCATAAATAATTTCAAATTCCTTATATTAAGCAAAGCAGAAGGCACCATTTTCCTGTTTTTAACATTTATGGATAGCCGGGGGCACACTACAACTTACTTTACATACGATGCATTTGTGTTTAATGAGTCCGCCTGATCAGAGGCAGTAGGGATGACCACGTGTTTCTTGATAAGTGTGTGAATTGGACTATTTTCCTGTCCTGCTAAACATTCAAAATGTAACAAGTACTTTTGGTTTTCTGGAAAAATGTAGGGAGTAAAAATAACATTATTTTCTTTAGGAATGTAGTGAAGTAAAAGTAAAAGTTGTGAAAAATATAAATAGTAAAGTAAAGTACAGATACCCCAAAAATCTACTTAAGTAGTACTTTAAAGTATTTTACTTAATTACACCACTGGTCGAGAGTGTATCCTTGAAAGAATAGCACAAAGACTGTCATAGATGAGAATTCATATTATTCACTCTTTTTATTGAAGATCCCTCCTGACAAGAACGGTTGATAGGGTTTTCAAGTATACTGTCCCTTATGGAGTGCTACAATCAGTGTGTACCTGTTGCACTGGATGGGAGACTGACCTGTGGAGACTTGACACCTGTTCAGTGACTCACAGATGAATAACATTGAACGGGGTCAACAAGGGGTTAAAGTCCTTTTCGCAAAACACCAGATTCAATTCAATTTTCAGGGTTTGCACTTTTGCATGACAATTCTTGTAATTTTTTAAAATTGAGCAATTCTTGTAATTTTTTAAATTGAGCATGAGGAACACTTTAATGAAGGGACAATTGCTATTGTATACTTGCAGGATAACCACGCCTGTTTTCTCACTGTCTTTTACCAGAATGCTATGTTGTGCAATGTGAAATTAGAGAGCCATCTATTGCTACAGTTTCCTGAACGTCATAACTAAGATTAAACATTATCAAAAGACAAGATTCATTTTAATCATAGTACTACAATAGGTTTCTACCGTTTTTTGCAATAAGTAGGCCTAAGCATTGGGTAAACATTTTTTTAAGCATTCTAATGTGCTCATTCTAATGTGCTCAGATACCTTTTGGACAATGTAAGAGGACACATTATGTTAACTTGCACACACTTAGTAGTTATTACCTTGATAAATCAAAGCAATATCCTCCTCTGGTAGATTCAAACAAACCAACATTGTAAAAGTGAGTGGAACCTATTTTCTTTGGACACAGAGAAGCCATCCTGTTTCCCTCTACTTCATAAATGTTGTATTGGGTCTTTGCTTTGAAGCCTTGGTGGTAGTACAAGATAAGAAGTGCCAACCTTAATAATAAACGTAAGAGTGGTTGCCTCATATCATACAGCAATCATCACCAAACACGGCAAACATTGGGGAAGCACCTTGTACCTTGAAGTGAATACCAACTCTGTACGTTGTTATATCACTGAATATGTCTGGAATTAACATCTTCACAGGGGCCTTGTGTAGAAATGTTTGATATTGCAAGATTTATGCAATTGCAGATTTTTGAATGGTGGACATAACGAGGATTTCAGACACATTGGGTAGTAAACATAGTGGTTGCTGTTGTTGTGGAAATATCAGATGGAAAGGGGAAATGGAGACTGACTAGAACCTAGGGATATGTATAATGATATGGGAATGTACAAATACGACGTATGAGTGACATGGTATTCACTTGCAAAGTTAACCCAGCATATGGAGCATTAGTGTGCTGTTGATGGAAACTGATCATTTGTCAGATAAATGCCACAACATTCAATTTAATAACTTGAAAGAAATCAGTGACATCTAAATTCAGAGCAAATTGGATTTGGGCTATCGCTGTCATCTTAATTTAATGTTGCCAATTCCTTGAAATATCAATGCTTCTTGGAAAGGCCATATTTCTAATTGTTTCTCTATTTTCATATACATATCAAGATGGAAGGCCTATATTGGTTTATATTACCTGTCATCCGATGTACTAATGTGATTTTAAGAAGCTGACACATCTCATTTTAAACTGAAGTAATCAACTTGTTTGTCACCTCATCAGACAGTTTCAACCAAGGTATTTTATTCCACGAAACAGTGTTCCCATTTTACATTCATCACTTCTTAGTAAGAATAATGTATATTTTCAGCCAACCACCCAAGTGAGTACTTTTTACAGTGTGTGATTTTGTTCAATATACAGTACATGTACTATATTTAAAAGTGGCTTTCCAAATGCAATATTATACATTGGTTCTGGTCAAACCCTTCATATTACCTGACTGTTCCCCTCCCATTGGATGGGTCAAATCAAAGATGATGATGTATCATTGTCCCCAGGGAATGTGAGACTAGTCCCTTTACCATGACATTCTCCAGTCACACCGGAACCCTCAGAGTTGGTTCCCGTCAAGGAGAATTACACAATCTGCAAATGCTTCAATAGGCTCTGTGTCTATGAAGAGTGGAGGTGACCCTGAAAATTATTGACTTTTCTCCACTCGTTACTTGCGACTCTGGGTGCCACATCAACTCTAGAGGAATAATGTGTGTTAGAGGTTAGAGATCTATTTACTAAACCTCAAGGATTTTGTATATGCAGATCATGGCAAACAGTCTGGACTGTGAAATAAGGCCGGGAAAATATTTGAGTCTAAATAAGCAAGAGTGAGTACATTCTTGAAGAACTCAGTTGAATGGCTCCACTGAGTGCTGGCTTTCCACTTGAGTATGTCGATCAAATATACTATTCCAGATTGGGTTTAGCGTGATGGAGAGTACTAAGTGAGGTTTGTATGCACAAGCACTTCAGAGTAATTTCCGCTTCAAATCAGGGGATAAACACGTCAAAATCCTCTCCAACAAAACAGACATACCCAAGTCAATCAGAGAGGAAAACCAACCGGTTCATGTTCTTCTCTTCAGACAATGGAACACACAGCCTCCAACTACCAGTGGGTTTGGAAAACATCACATGCTAAAACCTAGGTCTCAAACAAACACTTCAAATCAACTTGTACAAGGCTATAAATCATTATCATTCAACTGCTCATCACAATGTTATTTATTTTTGTATGGCATTTGCCATCCTAATAAAATGCACACTTCAAAATGACATGGAATAGCAGTTGACACAGTATGGGCTCACCAAACAGTACTAACAGTCAAAAATAATTGTGTTTTTCTCATTAAAGAAAAAGTATTCTTCATTTTTATTTAAACACACTCTGTCTTGAGGTGTAAGCCCTTTCCTCAAGAGAGCTGTCTAGACCACCAGATTGCTTTATACAATGACACTACATAAACATTGCTTTGGCAGATTTTAATCCAGCCGACTGTGCATGATATAGTTATGCACAGTAGAGATGTGGTTTACATCAATATTGTGGTCAGACAGCCAAGGAAGTGGATGGGAAAGATCACAGAGGGACCAAAGCCAACCACACTTCCCCTGGCAGAGATCCAAGTGAGTGATGTAATAGCAAGGTTCAAATCACAGCACCCTGGATCAAACAGTTCTCACATGCTCTGACCGGTCAAATGTTAACCCTGTGAAAATACTAGTGTAGACTCTCATACATTACATGGTCATAGTAGCAGCTCAGGTGTACTGTATCATGTGTGTCATGTAACGTGTGTCATGCTGTGAGAGCAGATGTCCAGGACACATTGTACTCATCATGGAAAAGCTCTACACTCAAGTGCCTTCATCGGACACTGAACAGTGTGTAGCGAGTAGACTGTTAATGGGGGGAGTGAGGAGACTGTGATTGTGAATCAATGGAGAAAATCCCCTTTGAGGATTAATCTCTTTGCCTCCCAAGAACACAGACAGAGCTACCCTACAGGTGGTCTCATTAACACCCTGAGCATGTTGCATGCATAAAACCCAATCTACATTGTGTTTTATGCTGCGATCGTAACCAAGTGGGAATTTACCAGTTGTGAAGTCGTAAATACCCGTTAGATGCTTTGAACTCGTTGAGAAACGCTGATTGGCTAATGGCGTAAATCCTTAAACTAAAAGTACAGCTTTCATGCTTGTAAACAAATATAATTGCTTTTTATGAAAACTATTTTGATGTTGCATTTAAATGCCAAAAATCCAGTTTTTGAGGTTATTTCCGTAGTAGGTGACGTCAGAGGTCAGCATGTGGGAGAAGTGGGAGCTCAGGATGATAGACGAGTTTCCCACTAGTAATTACCAGTTGGAGGGCAGTTCAAGTGATTTTTCCCAGTCATATGTGGTAAACTCCCACTTGGTTACGAATGTAGCACTGATCTCGATTAACACAGAATGTAATCTGATCAGTTTTCGATTCCCTTCTAGGTCTATATGTGTTACAAATTAAGAGTTCGGGCAAAAACAAAGTCTCCACCCTTTCAAAAGGAAACTCTCAGCCAAATATGTCAATAAATCAATAAGGTCCGCCAAAGCAAACACCTAATTAAAATGTATTCACATGAATGCTGTAAGTACAAAGCATTTTCCTCACGGGAAATTAATAACCAACTAGTCAGGGACAACTGTGTGGAGTTCGGAGTTTGTGAAAGCAACTATGTGAGCTTATTACAGTATTATAGACACTATGTCCTGGTATTCCCTATAATCTTCCTATCACAACTCAGGATATGACCCAGATCCAGACACAGGAGGCGGATAGTTCGGTTCTCAGAATATTTATTATAACAAAGGGGCAGGCAAATGGCAGATAGGGGAAGGCAGAGGTTCGTAATCCAAGGCAGAGTCAATCAGGGACAAAACGGCAGGCAGTGTCAGGACAGGCAGAAAGGTCGGAACCAGGAAGACTAGAAAACAAGAACTTGAGAACTGGAGAAACGGGAAGCACGCTGGTAAGACCTGACAAAACAAGACGAACTGGCAACAGACAAACAGAAAACGCAGCTATAAATACACAGGGGATAATGGGGAAGAATAGGAGACACCTGGTGGGGGGTGGAGGCAAGCACAAGACAGGTGAAATAGATCAGGGTGTGATACTTCTTTGTAGAAAAAAACCTTACCTTCTTTTTCTTTTTAACTTTATTGATAGATTTTCAGATATGAGAACAGAAAAACAGTACAGCCCCAACCCCTCATTCCCACATCCACCCACCCACCCCTTCCTCTCATCTCTCCCTCCCTCTCATCCATTCCTTCCATCTCTCCCTCCCTTCTCATCCATTCCTCCCTCCACCCCACCACCAAGGCATCATACGAGGATATCACAGAAAAGTAAATGAAATAAGACAAACACATAAACAGTAATAGAAACAATGGAAAAAGTTACATGAAAATACAACTCGGTATCATAATTATAGTGGAGTCTCATCAGCACAATATATGGCCACTAGAACAGACATGACTGCTTACAAAAATATACAAGTTACACTTAGTAAAAGACAGGCTCTCCACGTATTGTATGAACGGGGACCAGGTCAAGTCAAACTTTTGTTGGGACCCATGCATAGCGTACCTGACCTTCTCCAGAGGCAGAGATGACATCACCTTCTTAACCCACAGCATAAAGAAAGATGCGTGGTAACATTCTGATCTCGGGGAAGTACACTAAAAATGGCAGTGAACGGGTTGCGGCTAACAGTTGTATTACACATATGTGAGAATGCCTAAAAAAATGGGGTCCCAGAAGCCTCTCAAAGATTGGTATGACCAAAACATGTGTCCCACAGTCACTGGACTCTGGTGTCATCTCAAAAACTTGGGGTCCACATTTGGATATATTTTTGTCAATTTGTCATTTGAGTAATGGAGACAGTGAAAAACTTTAAACTAAATCAGCCCATGTCTTATGCAAAATGATGAGGTGTGGATACGCCCAATACTATGTTGCCATATGTCATTGGGTAGCTTGCCACCAATGTCTTTCTCCCATGCAGATTTTGTCTTTGCCAAAGAAGGCGGATTAATATTCCATATTATGTCGTATAATCTGGAGATTGTGCCCTTCAGATACGGGTTAAGATCTAAGCACCTCTTGACTGGACACTTAGCGGGCTTGAGTGGAAATGAAGGGAAATGTTTTTTTAGCAAATCTAAGAGTTTGCAGGTATGTAAAAAGTGGGTATTGGGAATATTATGGTCAACCCTCAGAGTATCGAATGAGACGAATGTGTTATCAACAAATAGCTCACAAAAAAACACCAGATCATTCTTATGCCAGAACTGGAATTCTGTGTCAATCTGCGACGCTGGGAAGAGATGATTAGATGTTAATGGGGGGAACCGGCTTGCTTGTTTAAGGCTAAAGTAATTTCGGAATTGGGACCAGATTTTCAAGGAGTTCTTGACAATGGGATTCAAAACATGGGTGCCAAGGTTCATGGGCAGTGGGGAGCACAGGAGTGAGACCGGAGAAGTTGGAAGGCTTGACTGTAACTCCATGATGGCCCAAGTTGGACCATCTTTGTTTCCTAATGAAGAAACCCAATAAACACATTTAGATATATTTGCTGATCAGTAGTAGAGTACAAAATTGGCCTGCAGGCTTAGGTCTCTCTAGATATACAGTACAAGCCAAAAGTTTGGACACACCTACTCATCCAAGGATTTTTTCTATATTTTTACTATTTTCTACATTGTAGAATAATAGTGAAGATATCAAAACTATGAAATAACACATATGGAACAATGTAGTAACCAAATAAGTGTTAAACAAATCAACATTTGAGATTCTTTGAAGTAGCCACCCTTTGCCTTGATAACAGCTTTGCACATTCTTGGCATTATCTCAACCAGCTTCGTGAGGTAGTCACCTGGAATGCATTGCAATTAACAGGCGTGCCTTGCTATAAGTTCATTAGTGGAATTTCTTTCCTTCTTAATGTGTTTGAGCCAATCAGTTGTGTTGTGACAAAGTAGGGGTGGTATACAGAAGATAACCCTATTTGGTAATAGACCAAGTCCATATTATGGCAAGAACAGCTTACATAAGTAAAGAGAAACGACAGTCCATCATTACTTTAAGACATGAAGGTCAGTCAATCCGTAAAATTTCAAGAACTTTGAAAGTTTCTTCAAGTGCAGTCACAAAAACCATCAAGCGCTATGATGAAACTGTCTCTCATGAGGACCGCCACAGGAAAGGAAGACCCAGAGTTACCTCTGCTGCAGAGGATATGTTCATTAGAGTTACCAGCCTCAGAAATTGGCAATTAACTGCACCTCAGATTGCAGCCCAAATAAATGCTTCACAAAGTTCAAGTAACAGACACATCTCAACATCAACTGTTCAGAGGAGACTGCGTGAATCAGGCCTTCATAGTTGAATTGCTGCAAAGAAACCACTACTAAAGGACACCAATAATAAGAAGAGACTTGCTTCAGCCAAGAAACACGAGCAATGAACAATGGACATTAGACAGGTGGAAATCTGTTCTTTGGTCTGAGGAGTCCAAATTTGAGATTTTTGGTTCCAACCGCCTTGATTCGGTTTAATGTAGCAAAATTTGAAATTGTGTTTTTTTTAATTGGATAAAAAGCAGAGACACAGAGCTACAAAATGGTATATCATACACTGCATTTGAGGAACAATGGGAAAGTAAATCTTTTTTGAACGTTTTTTGAAAAATGGCCTTTGAATGTACCGTTCTCATTTGTGGATTTGACTTATTGCAAATGATGTTGGAAATGCAGCTGTCCAGTTGTTTGAACATCGACTTTGGCAGAAAAATGGGAATCGTTTGGAATAAGAACAAAAACCTAGGTAGTACAGTCTTCTTAACAGAATTAATGCGACCTGCTAATGAAATGGGAAGAAACGACCACCTTATGAAATCCTGCTTAGTGCGCTTCACGAGTGTTTTTTTTATTTTTATATTTTATTTTTGCATTTTCCAATTAACAACATTCAAGACAAAAGTGAAAAGATATTAGACAACAATAGGACAAAGTGACAGTAACAGACGAGCGTAACAAAGAAATAAAAAATAAAACATAATTAAATATACAAACATACAATAAAAAAAGAATAATGAGACATTGGATCACCTGCCGTAGGCTACATATTATACATTACGTGTGAAACATTATATAAGGATAATATAGAGATTCATTCAATGTGATGTGGGGGGAGATTCTCCATATTCTCCACGAGTGTTTTGAAGTAATGTTTAAACTGAGCCTTAAATGAGCATGTGACCTTTATCCCCAAATAAGTAAAGATCTGATGCTATTGGGTATTGGCATACCCAATACCTTCTGCTAACTTATTAATGGGGAGGAGCACACTTTTTGTGAGATTTAACTTATAACCAGAGAATGTCCCAAAACCTTGTAGCATGTCCAAGAGATAGGGTATAGACTCCACAGGGTTGGAGACGTATAAAATAAGATTGTCTCCATACTGTATACAGTGCATTCAGAAAGTATTTAGACCCCTTGACTTTTGCCGTGCGGTAGCAGAGAGAACAGTCTATGACTAGGGTGGCTGGTGTCTTTGACCATTTTTAGGGCCTTCCTCTGTGTAGAGGTCCTGGATGGCAGGAAGCTTGGCCCCAGTGATGTACTGGGCCGTACGCACTACCCTCTGTAGTGCCTTGTGGTCAGAGGCTGAGCAGTTGCCATACCAGGCAGTGATGCAACCAGTCAGGATGCTCTCGATGGTGCAGCTGTAGAACCCTTTGAGGATTTGAGGACCCATGCCAAATCTTTTCAGTCTCCTGAAAGGGAATAGATTTTGTCGTGCCCTCTTCACGACTGTCTTGGTATGCTTGGACCATGTTAGTTTGTTGGTGATGTGGACACCAAGGTACTTGAAGCTCTCAACCTGCTCCACTACAGCCCCGTCGATGAGAATGGGGGCGTGCTCGGTCCTCCTTTTCCTGTAGTCAAAAATCATCTCCTTTGTCTTGATCACTTTGAGGGAGAGGTAGTTGTCCTGGCACCACACGGCCAGGTCTCTGACCTCCTCCCTACAGGCTGTCTCGTCGTTGTTGGTTATCAGGCCTATCACTGTTGTGTCATTGACAAACTTAATGATGGTGTTGGAGTCGTGCCTGGCCATGCAGTCATGAGTGAACGGGGAGTACAGGAGGGGACAGAGCAAGCATCTCTGAAGGGCCCCCGTGTTGAGGATCAGCGTGGCGGGTGTGTTGTTACCTACCCTTACCTCCTGGGAGATGGGAGAACCTTCCAGAAGGACAACCATCTCTGTAGCTCTCCACCAATCAGGTCTTTATGGTAGAGTGGCCCGACGGAAGCCACTCCTCAGTAAAAGGCACAAGACAGCCCACTTGGAGACTGTTGAGACCAAGATTGATATTTTTGGCCTGAATGCCAAGCTTCACGTCTGGATGAAACCTGGCACCATCCCTACGTTGAAGCATGGTGATGGCAGCATCATGCTGTGGGGATGTTTTTCAGTGGCAGAGACTGGGAGACTAGTTGGGATCGAGGGAAAGATGAACGGAGCAAAGTACAGAGAGATCCTTGATTAAAACCTGCTCCAGACCTCAGACTGGGGTGAAGGTTTACCTTCCAACAGGACATGCCTCAAGATTACCTGGCCTGATGACTCCTTGCTGTCCCCAGTCCACTTTGTCGTGCTGCTGCTCCAGTTTCAACTGTTCTGCCTGCGGCTATGGAACCCTGACCTGTTCACTGGACGTGCTACCTTGTCCCGGACCTGCTGTTTTCGACTCTCTACCGCTCCTGCTGTCTCTAACTCTGAATGCTCGGGTATGAAAAGCCAACTGACATTTACTCCTGAGGTGCTGGTAATCTATGAACGTTTGAACATCTTGGCCATGTACTGTTATAATCTCAACCCGGCACAGCCAGAAGAGGACTGGCCACCCCTCAGAGCCTAGTTCCTCTCTAGGTTTCTTCCTAGGTTTCTGCCTTTCTAGGGAGTTTCTGCATTGCTTGCTATTTGGTGTTTTAGGCTGGGTTTCTGTATAGCACTTTGTGACATCGGCTGATGTAAAAAGGGCTATATAAATAAATTTGATTGATTTATCGACCCTAAGCACACAGCCAAGACAAAGCAGGAGTGTTTTCGGGACAAGTCTCTGAATGTCCTTGAGTGGCCCAGCCAGAGCCCGGACTTGAACCCGATCAAACATCTCTGGAAAGACCTGAAAATAGCTGTGCTGCGACGCTCTCCATCCAACCTGACAGAGCTGGAGATGATCTGCAGAGAAGAATGGGAGAAACTCCACAAATACAGGTGTGCCAAGCTTGTAGCATCATACCCAAGAAGACTCAAAGCTGTAATCGCTGCCAAAGGTGCTTCCACAAAGTACTGAGTAAAGGGTCTGAATACTTTCGTAAATGTACAATTACATTTTTTTGTTTTTAATACATTTGCAAAAAATTCTAAAAACCAGTTTTTGCTTTGTCATTAAGGGGTATTGTGGGTAGATTGATGATGGAAAAAACTATTTCATCAATTTTAGAATAAGGCTGTAATGTAACAAGATGTGAAAAAAGCCAAGTAGTTTGAATACTTTCCTAATGCACTGTAAGGACACCTTGTGAATTATGTCATCCATGTATTCCCTTAATCCTCTCCTCCGTCCGCAGAGCTATAGCAAACCCTCAATAGCCATATCAAATAAGAAAGGGGATAAACAACAACCATGCCTGCCCCCCCTGTGGAGAGGGAATTAGCTGGAGGTAACATTGTTGGTGCGAACAGAAGCCACTGGGGACAAGTACAAAAACTTAATCCAGGAAAGGAATACGGGCCAAACCCAAATCTCTCTAGTACTGTAAATAGATATTCCCACTCTACCCGGTCAAAAGCCTTCTCAGCATCAAGAGAGATGACGACCTCTGACTGTTGATTTGAATGGGCAGAACAGAGAACATTAAATAGCCAGCGCATATTATAGAAAGATTGCCTACCTGAGATAAATCCCGTTTGGTCAGAGTTAATTATATTAGGCATCACTGTGTCTAAACGGCGTGAGTGAGAATTTTATAATCGCAGCACAAGAGACTTATAGGGCGGTTTGAACCACAGTTTAGGGGATTCTTGTCCTTTTAAAGAAAAACCTAAATAGTCACCAGGGTAAGTGTCTGGGGCAGTTTCTGATTAGAAAGGATTTCATTGTACATTGAGCTGATGATAGGGGATAGTTTGGAGGAGAATGCTTAGGCCCAGGAGCTGGCGCAAATCAGCTGCAACAAAGATTGCAGTTATGGTGCTGCTAGCAGAGGATTGTCTAAGCTTGTGAGATAACAACTTGCCAGCTTTCTCTCCGTGTTCATTAAATGTATGCCTGGACTTAAGTTCATGAGTCGCAGAAGAGACATATCTGTTGACCACATCTAGAATGAGTTGAGATAGCTCCAATAACCGTTTAGTGCGCTGTTTGTTGTCAAAAGCTGTATATGATATGCTTTTTGTCACATCTGCTCCTGCCACACCCCCTAGTGGACATCCGGTGTCTCCTTGACCTGCAGCCATTCCCCCAGTTCCCTCTCCCTCTCTCTTTGTGTGTGATTGTGTGGTTGGATACAGGTGTGCTGGAGTCAGAGCAGTTCCCCACCAGCTGCAACCCGTTCCATAATCAAGACCTCTACAAATACTCAGTCCTGCCACTTCGCCAGATCGTAATCTCCATTCAGTCAGTCGTGCTTCTAGCTATTTATTATTATTTAAGCGCCTGTATCCTGCTGTGCCTGTTTCCTTGCCTGATGCTGTTTCTCCTCTCACTGCAGTTTTGCCGCTCTGACTCTGTCTCCTGTCTCCTGTTCCCCCTCTCACCACCCTGCTACCCTGTTCTGGATTCAACTCAACACCACTCCTTTGGATTCCCCTCAGGACCCGTTTACCCTGTCCCAACCCAGCTCACTCCAACCTCAGCCTCCACATCTGGTTTCCTACAACTCATCTGAGCTTTCCTGGATCTGCCCTTCATCTTTCCCTGTGTTACAATAATATTCTTGGTTCATTCATCCCTGTTTCCTGGTCTGAGTCTGCTCTTGGGTTCCCCTGTTCTGCTCCGCCTAACACTTTTAACGACTCCCACACAGTAGGAGGAGACAGTGGTGTAGTTGATATGTAAAAAGACATCAATGTAAGTTGATATGTATTTCTTTAAAGGCACTACAGGATAATAGTAGTGGGTCAAGTCCCCACGCGTGTTGTGATGCAGTACTGTCCACTGTCGTGCAGGTTGTGAGCAAAACAGAGTACCAGTCAAAAGTTTGGACACACTGATTCAAGGTTTTGTTTATTTTTACTATTTTCTGCTTTTTAGAATAATAGTGAAGACAAACTATTAAATAACACATGGAATCACGCAGTAACCAAAAAAGTGTTAAACATATATTTTAAATTCTTCAAAGTAGCCACCCTTTGCCTTGATGACAGCTTTGCACACTCGTTGCATTCTCTCAACCAGCTTCATGAGGAATGCTTTTCCAACAGTCTTGAAGGAGATCCCACATATGCTGAGCACTTGTCCAATGCTTTTCCTTCACTCTGCGGTCCAACTCATCCCAAACCATCTCAATTGGTTTGAGGTCAGGTGATTGTGATGGCCAGGTCATCTGATGCAGCACTCCATCACTCTCCTTCTTGGTCAAATAGCCCCTACACAGCCTAGAGGTGTGTTTTGTGTCATTGGCCTGTTGAAAAACAAATGAGTCCCACTAAGCGCAAACCAGATGGGATGGCGTATCGCTGCAGAATGCTGTGGTAGCCATGCTGGTTAAGTGTGCCTTGAATTCTAGATAAATCACTGTCAGTGTCACCAGCAAAGCACCCCCACACCATCACACCTCCTCCTCCATGCTTAACGGTGGGAACCACACATGCGGAAATCATCCGTTCACCTAATCTGCATTTCACAGGCGGTTGGAACCAAAAATCTCAAATTTGGACTCATCAGACCAAAAGGACAGATTTCCACCAGTCTAATGCCCATTGCCCATCTTGTTCCAAGCAAGTCTCTTCTTATTGTTGGTGTCCTTTAGTAGTGGTTACTTTGCATCAATTCGACCATGAATGCCTGATTCACGCAGTCTCCTCTGAACAGTTGATGTTGAGATGTGTCTACTTGAACTCTGTGAAGCATTTATTTGGGCTGCAATTTCTGAGGCTGGTAACTCTAATGACTCTTTCCTCTGCAGTAGAGGTAACTCTGGGTCTTCCTCTCCTGTGGCAGTCCTAATGATAGGTTTTTGCGACTGCACTTCAAAAGTTCTTAACATTTTCCTGATTGACTGACCTTCATGTCTTAAAGTAATGATGGACTTTCGTTTCTCTTTGCTTATTTGAGCTGTTCTTGCCATAATATGGACTTTTTACCAAATAGGGCTATCTTCTGTATACCACCCCTACCTTGTCACAACACAACTGATTGGCTCAAAAGCATTAAGGAAATCAATTCCACAAATTAACTTTTAAGGCACACCTGTTAATTGAAATGCATTCCAGATGTCTACCTCATGAAGCTGGTTGAGACAATGCCAAGAGTGTGCAAAGCTGTCATCAAGGCAAAGGGTGGCTACTTTGAAGTATCTCTATTGGTTATTACATTATTCCATATGTGTTATTTCAGACTTTTGATGTCTTCAATATTATTCTTCAAAGAAAATCCTTAAATGAGTAGGTGTGTCCAAGCTTTTGACTGGTATTGTATATATTTAGAATTTAGCAGACGTCCTTATCCAGCACGACTTAGAGGAGCAATTAGGGTTAAGTGCCTTGCTCTGCTCGGGGATCCGAACCAGCAACCTTTCGATCACTGGCCCAACGTCGTGACTGCTAGGCTACATGTTACTAGTGAGTATTTGTGAGTCTCAGCTTTTCATAGATAGCTTTTAGTAGATTGTAGCACACACCATAAGGACTCTACAGACATTTCTGTAAAAGGCCCCGGCCGCGGGCCCCTTCAGGGTCCGCCCTTGTCTCACAAACACGGCTCTAGCTCAGCCCCCGTTAATCACAGACCAACGGTTGGTATATACAGATGCAGAAGAAACACACTGAACAAAAATATAAACGCAACATGTAAAGTGTTGTTCCAATGTTCCATGAGCTGAAATAAAAAATCCCAGAAATGTTCTCTAAAATGTTGTGCACAAATTTGTTTACATCCCTGTTAGTGAGCATTTCTCTTTTTCCAATATAATCCATCCGCCTGACAGGTGTGGCATATCAAGAAGCTGATTAAACAGCATGATCATTATACAGGACAATAAAAGGCCACTTTAAAATGTGCAGTGCTGTCACACAACACAATTGGCATGCTGACTACAGGAATGTCCACCAGAGCTGTTGCCAGATAATTGAATGTTCATTTATCCACCATAAGCTGCCTCCGACATGGTTTTAGGGAATTTGGCAGTACGTCCAACCGGCCTCACAACCACAGACCACGTGTAACCACGCCAGCCCAGGACCTCCACCTCCGGGTTCTGCACCTGTGAGATCGTCTGAGGGGGCATTCTGATTGGCTGGGCCTGGCTCCCCAGTGGATGGGCCTATGCCCTCCCAGACCCACCCATGGCTGCACCCCTGCCCAGTCATGTGAAATCCATAGATCAGGGCCTAATGAATTTATTTCAATTGACTGATTTCCTTATATGAACTGTAACTCAGTAAAATCGTTGAAATTATTGCATGTTGCATATATATTTTTGTTCAGTATAGATGAATCCAACGGTACAACCACAGAAGTCTGTGTTTGAGCTACACAATGTTGAACAAATCTATTGAGTTATTAAGAGACCTCTTAATAGTCATTCTCACGACAGCACATTGTTAGTAGTCAGTGACAAATATCCGACCTAAGCAGGGCTGGGAGACCAAATGGATAGCTGTAGACAGAGCAGGCCAGTAGGAAGTGCTGCCCAGCCTGTTTAAAAAAATATATATATATAGTGGATATAATGTTGAAGATACATTTGTACCTTTGAAATAACGTCATAATATTTTTTATACAAGGTTTGTCTATATTGAACATTGGTGACCATGATGACATAATCCTTTTTGTTTTGCCAGGTGGTATCGTTAACACCCTGAGCATGTTGCATACATCAAACCCAATCTATATTCTGTTTGAAACCCATTTAACACAAGTGCTTAAATTTCATGAATAAATATACTGGCTTTCTTTATCCTGACACTGAAGACGCTTTCAGAATGCAGAGAAAAGGGGCTCATCTTCGAACACAAGTGAGGTTAATAATGTCTGCCAGACAACCTGCAGAATATTCACACAAGTGGAACGAAGTGATTACTCTGACACTGGCAGGGACCTAGCTATCATTCATGCTCTGTAAGGTTTTATTGAAGTCTTAAAGCCAGGTCTGCATCCCAGGCAGGCTAAATGATCCCTGTTACTTTGCCTAGTAAATTTGAGGGCATGTATATTTTTAGTGAGACAGACAATTATGTTTTTTTCTTTTCTTTGATATTGCATAGTAATGGTTGCGTCATGCTACATTGCACAGTTTCATAAAATGGTGGTTCCGCATGACTTCACAGGTCATTATCTTCCCGCATTAATGGGATTTCAGGGGAGGAAACATAGACAGGAGGAGAGAAACTCTCATTTCGGGCAGTTTTTTTACAAAAAAATGTATAACTTGTCTAGATTGAAAGGTACTTCTGTTGGTGATGTTTTGAGTACAAACATGTAAAAATAAAAATTATAGACCACACACATGAAATTACAACTTAGTGATATAACTCCTATCAAATAACAGACTCAGAAGAGATTAAACAATGCATGCTATTACATGTTCTATCTCCCCCTGTTCTCTGAGGTTTTAGCATTTTAGTATTTCATATCTATTGCTTCTGATATTGTTATGTAGCCCAGACTGTTGTCACTTTACAATTATATGTGACATTTTAATTGTCTATTTTTGATTCTCTTCATATATTCCTTGTTAATATGCATTGACTCCCAATTCGCCAGTCTCTAATCAACCATCTTCCTGCACCTGTTGCGCCTGTTACGCACAGCAGGTGTGTCTTCTTAAGTACGTGTCTTCTTAATTTGTTTGTACAGCACTGATGAAGGCATAAGGCCGAAACGTATGCGCCTTTACTTTTGTATTATATTTTTATATAGCACCTTGCACTTTCACTTGAGGTATTCTTTCAAGCATGGATTCAATGTATTATATTATTTTTGCATCTCGGCCTCCTTGGGTTATTCCTTTTCATGGTTTTGAGAGTACTTTCTGAACTCTACAGATATTTTCTCTTCCACGCACCGGCCAGTCCAGAGTGACCCTGACCCCATATTACAACATGGTCCAATTATTGTTTATGTTTCATCAAATCAGGTTATGACTGGTATTTACAGAGCCCTTATCAAAACGTAAAAAAATCCACTTCCGTGTTACCTCCATAACGACCCCGTTCTAAGTGAGGGTTCAAATCAATTCAAATTGTATTGGTTACATACATATGGTTAGCAGATGTTATTGCGAGTGTAGCAAAATGCTTGTGCTTCTAGTTCCCGACAGATATTGCTGCACTAACAAGTAATCTAAGAATTCCACAACAACTACCTA
This sequence comes from Salvelinus alpinus, assembly GCF_045679555.1. Classification (NCBI taxonomy): domain Eukaryota; kingdom Metazoa; phylum Chordata; class Actinopteri; order Salmoniformes; family Salmonidae; genus Salvelinus; species Salvelinus alpinus. Next base: position 13,262,320 of record NC_092107.1, read on the forward strand.
TACACACAAATCTAAGTAAGGAATGGAATAAGAATATATACATTTAAATATATGGATGAGCAATGACCGAGCAGCATAGATAAGATGCAATAGATGGTATAAAATACAGTATATACTTTTGAGATGAGTAATGCAAGATATGTAAACATTATTAAAGTGGCATTATTAAAGTGACTACTGATCCATTTATTAAAGTGGCCAATGATTTCAAGTCTCTATGTAGGCAGCAGCCTCACTGTTTTAGTGATGGGTGTTTAACAGTCTGATTGCCTTGAGATATAAGTTTTTTTTCAGTCTCTCGGTCCCAGCTTTGATGCACCTGTACTGACCTCGTCTTCTGGATGGTAGTGGGGTTGTTGTCCTTGATTATCTTTTTGACCCTCCTTTGACATCGGGTGCTGTAAGTGTCCTGGAGGGCAGGTAGTTTGCCCACGGTGATGCATTGTGCAGACCGCACCACCCTCTGGAGAGCCCTGCGGTTATGGGCAGTGCAGTTGCCGTACCAGGCGGTGATGCAGCCCGACATGATGCTCTCAATTGTGGATCTGTAAAAGTTTGTGAGGGTTTTAGGTGACAAGCAAAATTTCCTCAGCCTCCTGAGGTTGAAGAGGCGCTATTGCGCCTTCACCACACAGTCTGTGTGGTTGGACCATTTCAGTTTGTCCATGATGTGTACGCCAAGGAACTTAAAACGTTCCACCTTCTCCACTGCTGTCCCATCGATAAGGATAGGGGGTGCTCCCCTCCCTTTGCTGTTTCCTGAAGTCCACGATTATCTAATTTGTTTTGGTGACGTTGAGTGAGACTGTTTTCTTGACACCACACTCTGAGTGCCCTCTCCTCCTCCCTATAGACTGTCTCGTCATTGTTGGTAATCAAGCCTACTACTGTTGTGTCATCTGCAAACTTGATGATTGAGTTGGAGGCGTGCATGGCCACGCAGTCATGGGTGAACAGGGAGTACAGGAGGGGACTGAGCACGCACCCGTGTGGGGCCCCAGTGTTGAGGATCAACGAAGTGGAGATGTTGTTTCCTACCTTCACCACCTGGGGGCTGCCCATCAGGAAGTCCATGACCCAATTGCACAGAGCGGGGTTGAGACCCAGTGCCTCAAGTTTAATTATGAGCTTGGAGGGTACTATGGTGTTGAGTGCTGAGCTGTTTTCAATTAACAGCATTCTTACATAGGTATTCCTCTTCTCCAGGTGGGATAGGGCAGTGTACAGTGTGATGGCGATTGCATCGTCTGTGGCCCTATTGGGGCGGTAAGCAAATTGAAGTGGGTCTAGGGTGACAGGTAAGGTGGAGGTGATATGATCCTTGACTAGTCTCTCAAAGCACTTCATGATGACGGAAGTGGGTGCTACGGGGCGATAGTCATTTAGTTCAGTTACCTTTCAGTTTCCTTTGCCTTCTTGGGTACAGGAACAATAGTGGCCATCTTGAAGCATGTGGGGACAGCAGACTGGGATGGGGAGAGATTGAATATGTCCGTAAACACACCAGCCAGCTGGTCTGCGCATGCTCTGAGGACGCGGCTAGGGATGCTGTCTGGGCCAGCAGCCTTGCGAGGGTTAACACGTTTAAATGTCTTACTCACGTCGGCCACGGAGAAGGAGAGCCCACAGTCCTTGGTAGCGGGCCACGTCAGTGGCACTGTATTATCCTCAAAGCGGGCAAAGAAATGTTTAGTTTTTCTGGGAGCAAGACGTCGGTGTCCGTGACGTGGCTGGTTTTATTTTTGTAGTCCGTGATTGTCTGTAGACCCTGCCACACACGTCTCGTGTCTGAGCCGTTGAATTTCGACTAAACTTTGTCTCTATACTGACATTTCGCTTGTTTGATTGCCTAGCGGAGGGAATATCTACACTGTTTGTATTCTGCCATATTCCCAGTCACCTTTCCATGGTTAAATGCGGTGGTTCGCGCTTTCAGTTTTGCGCGAATGCCGCCATCTATCTACAGTTTCTGGTTAGGGTAGGTTTTAATTGTCACAGTGGGTACAACATCTCCTATGCACTTCCTTATAAACTCACTCACCGAATCAGCGTATAAATCAATATTATTCTCTGAGGCTACCCGGAACATGTCGCAGTCCGGGTGATCAAAACAATCTTGAAGTTTGGGTTCCGATTGGTCAGACCAGCGTTGAATAGTCCTTTTCACGGGTACATTCTGTTTGAGTTTCTGCCTATAGGAAGGGAGGAGCAAGTGATTGGAGTAGCAGTGATCCAATGTTTTGCCGGTGCAAGTACTACAATCAATATGCTGAAAGAATTTAGGTAGCCTTGTTCTCAAATTTGCTTTGTTAAAATCCCCAGCTACAATAAATGCAGCCTCAGGATATATGGTTTCCAGTTTGCATAAAGTCCAGTGAAGTTTGTTGAGGGCCGTCGTGTTATTGGCTTGAGGGGGGTATACATGGCTGTGACAATGACCAACGATAATTCTCTTGGGAGATAATAGGGTTGTAGAAAGAGGTTTAATAGATAAGAACGTCTCAGAGATTGCTTAGTATCTATTGTGGGGGAAACCACATGTATTTATTGATTGATTTATATGGACAGTGTATATTAATCAACATCAATATTACAATACTGTATTGTCATGACTGGCCAGCTCAGGTCAGGTTACCGGGGACCACAACCCTACAGAGAGATCTCTCACACCCACCAGAGGGAGAAGAGATCGAGAGGTATGAAGATGGGTGGGTTTGATGACACCTCACGCCCACTGTAAATCTAAGGCAGCAGACAAAATTCCTTTGTCCTCTCACTATGGAGAACCGGCCTCAGAACAATAACATGCAATAAATTGACTTTGGGACATTAGGTTTCGTCAGCCACAATGGTGGTAATGACGATAGATGGAATATGAAAATTAAATGTCATTTCTGTTATGTTATTAAAAGTTAAAGAACGACGTTATAACGAAAACATTGTAACTTTAAGAGTTTTACTACTATATGCTTGATGTTTATACATTGTACGTTGTGTGGAAATGTCCAAATCAAAGAGAATGTTTTTGTAAAGATGAAATATGAAGTTAGTTGTCTAAATTGGATCTGAGTAAAATCCAGACCTTGCCTCGTAACTTGGTACGCCCAGAGAATTGACCTAAAGGTGGAAATGCCCACTTCGACACGAGGGTATAAAACATGTGAGTTAAGAATTAACATACCAGACTAAGTGACCCGAGATGCAGCCAAGGTCTGAGTAGTCAACAAACCCAAAACGCAATAAGAGGTTGAAGACAAATTAACCTTTTTCTATCTATGCTACGGTTGAGTAGCTGCGTCTAAGAGCATGAATTCAAGTAGGACCACCCGGACACCAATCTCCATCAAATCGTGTGTCTACACTGCTTTCATCCTGTGAGCCCTGAGCTACAGGGCTGGCTGTCCTCAGAAGACCCCTTTCAGAAAAAGGGCGAGGAAATAGACCACTAAGACAAAGGACACTGACATCGTGAGGACAACCAGAGAGTTACACCAGAGAAGTGCGTCATCCAAGAAGCCGAAACGGTCCATGTAGAGATCCCCATCAGAGACCTTCAACACGCAATGACATCATTATATTCTGACCCATAAGAGCGGCAGTTCGGGGCAAGGTTAGGGTTAAAATATACGCATAGCTGACAAATGCACCCAAATTTATATTTCTCTCGTGTACTTTATCTTTCTCTCTCTTTTAAATCCCCATTTTGTGTAACACGTGTCATATTGTGTTGGCCCGCTAGGGAGCTGTTTCGTTGTACTAAGTTCTAATCAATAGCCTAGACTGTGTTTTTGTGTATGTGTATCTTATATTATCATTTTAGCTTGCTAGTAGATAAATTCAAAAAGGCACTCGCACATCTGAGCAATCTTATTTGCAGGTGCATGGCATCAATTGAACAAGATGAAGGAAAAGGAAACCGCACACTGCTCTTGATAGTATCACCGATATTTAATAAGTTTACGTATCGGCCACACGGCTTTCGTCAGAGCTTTTGGGATTTTTTGAAAGTTGCACCCTTATGTAGACCTGGCTCCACCCACATCCGTTCTACACATCGAAGGGGGTTGGAGGCAAAGGAAAATAAATAAGTGCTACCAAATATAACAATGTGCATTTCATAAATATTACAAAAGAGTATAAATAAGGCGTATTGAACACTTCTGTATAATCTCAATGAGGACATAGCAAGTTCATTAGTCATTGGGTACATCATATGAAAAACGTCAGAATAATCTACAAGAGACACACATTTCATGTTCCAATTCACAGCATAACATACAAAGGCATTTCATCATTAAGTCCTTTTGGAAACAATGTCTGTAGGGTGAAAATCCAAAAACATTCTCTTTTACTCAGAGTATTATTAATATCACCTCCCCTATCTGATATCTTAACTTTCTCTATGCCACAAAATCTAAAGGTGGAAATGTCATGCTTCATGTCATTGAAATGTACAGCGACTGGATAATCCCTGTCGTTTCTCCTGATTGAACTTTTATGTTCACTAATTCTCTGTTTGAGAGAGCGGGTGGTTTTACCGACATAACAGAGCCCACATGGACATTTAATAATGTAAATAACATGGGTGGTGGAACACGTAATAATGTCATTTATTTGGAACCTTTTTCCTGTGTGTGGGTGACAGAAATATTGACACTTCATCATATTGTTGCACTGTGCGCATCCTCTGCATTTATAGCTACCATTTGGTAGAGGGCGTAAAAGTGCTTGGCTAATTTTCTTAAGTGGCTGGCAGTTGGCATGAACCAATTTATCGCGTAAATTGCGACCTCTCCTATACACAATACGTGGTGGATATTTAAATTCAGCCGGCAAAGCTGGGTCCGATGATAAAATATGCCAGTGTTTCTTGACCACCTCTCCCACTTTTCGCGAATTCAAAGTATATGTGGTTGTGAACATTACGGAGTGTTCTTTAGCTTTAGCGGGTCTTTTTTGTAGCAGTTCATCTCGTGTTTTTTCCAATGCCAAGTTATGAGCTTCATCCACACATTGTGACGAATAGCCTCTTTTTAGAAACCTCATGCGCATCTCCGCTGCTTTTTCTAGATAATCATCTGTGGAGTGGCATATACGGCGCAGTCTAAAAAATTGGCTTCTTGGAAGTCCTCTTTTTAATGGCTCAGGGTGGAAGCTGTCACCCTGTAATAGAGTATTTCTGTCCGTTTCTTTTCTATATAGACTTGTAAACAAGGTTCCATTTGATTTCTCAATCCACATATCGAGATAATGAACACGTTTAGTGTCACGTTCAATAGTGAATTTGAGATTGGGGTCAATGTCATTGAGTAGTGCCATAAAATCTGACAGTTCTTCTTCAGTTCCTACCCATATACAAAAAATGTCATCAATATATCGATACCACTTAAGGACTTTATTCAAAAATGGATTCTCGTTTTCATTATTAACAAAACGTTCTTCAAAAAGACCCATATAGAGGTTGGCATAGCTCGGAGCAAATGTAGAGCCCATCGATGTTCCATTCGTTTGGAGATAGTATTCATCATCAAACCTGAAATAGTTGTACGTCAAAACATATTCAGCCAACTCTAGAATGAAGTTTGTTGGTGGATATTCAAAGCAAATTCTGTCCTATGGTTAACAACTCCTCGATTAATACCTATTGTAGGTTAGTCGAACAAGAAGCCATGTCAGTATATACAAGACAAACAAAACATATTCATATACTTTGAATTCGCGAAAAGTGGGAGAGGTGGTCAAGAAACACTGGCATATTTTATCATCGGACCCAGCTTTGCCGGCTGAATTTAAATATCCACCACGTATTGTGTATAGGAGAGGTCGCAATTTACGCGATAAATTGGTTCATGCCAACTGCCAGCCACTTAAGAAAATTAGCCAAGCACTTTTACGCCCTCTACCAAATGGTAGCTATAAATGCAGAGGATGCGCACAGTGCAACAATATGATGAAGTGTCAATATTTCTGTCACCCACACACAGGAAAAAGGTTCCAAATAAATGACATTATTACGTGTTCCACCACCCATGTTATTTACATTATTAAATGTCCATGTGGGCTCTGTTATGTCGGTAAAACCACCCGCTCTCTCAAACAGAGAATTAGTGAACATAAAAGTTCAATCAGGAGAAACGACAGGGATTATCCAGTCGCTGTACATTTCAATGACATGAAGCATGACATTTCCACCTTTAGATTTTGTGGCATAGAGAAAGTTAAGATATCAGATAGGGGAGGTGATATTAATAATACTCTGAGTAAAAGAGAATGTTTTTGGATTTTCACCCTCCAGACATTGTTTCCAAAAGGACTTAATGATAAAATGCCTTTGTATGTTATGCTGTGAATTGGAACATGAAATGTGTGTCTCTTGTAGATTATTCTGACGTTTTTCATATGATGTACCCAATGACTAATGAACTTGCTATGTCCTCATTGAGATTATACAGAAGTGTTCAATACGCCTTATTTATACACTTTTGTAATATTTATGAAATGCACATTGTTATATTTGGTAGCACTTATTTATTTTCCTTTGCCTCCAACCCCCTTCGATGTGTAGAACGGATGTGGGTGGAGCCAGGTCTACATAAGGGTGCAACTTTCAAAAAATCCCAAAAGCTCTGACGAAGGCCGTGTGGCCGATACGTAAGCTTATTAAATATCGGTGATACTATCAAGAGCAGTGTGCGGTTTCCTTTTCCTTCAGCTTGCTAGTAGATAAATAAACAACTCAATTGGTGTGGTATGGACTCATTGGTGGGACTCGGGTTTGTGCAGATTCCCAGATTATGCGACGTTCAGAATGAGACTGTAGAGGAAATTGATTAATTAGCGACTGTTGTAAAATCGATATTCTGATATTCTTTGAGTTAATTTGGGAAATAGAAACTCAATAAAATCAAACTTTCCCATGGTGCCCCAGGTTAATGAGTTAATACCTGATTCATAAAATCACGTCATTATAAACCGTTCATTCAATCATTCGATGAGCAGCAGTCGTCACACTAACCAATACAACGTCACGACAGTATATACTGTACTCTATTCTACTGTATTTTAGTCATTGCCACTCCGACATTGCTCGTCCTAATATTTATATATTTCCTAATTCCATTATTTTACTTTTAGATTTGTGAGTATTGTTGTGAATTGTTTGATATTACTGCACTGTTGGAGCTTGGAACACAAGCATTTCGCTACACCCACAATAACATCTGCTAAATATGTGTACAGTATGTGACCAATACAATTTGATTTGATTGAATGCAACATCCTTGTAAATGTGCCGGGGTTAGCCAAAAGCTAATTTGCACCCGTAGTCCCAGGGCAGGTAAGGACCATTACACAGCCACAATACAAATACTCACTAAAACAATACAAAATCCATTACATCCAATACAATATGATTATAACAGTCAATCCACCCAGTTTCCCTCCATCAAAATGCATACAAAATTAATCCCAAACGTTACTAATAAACTTTTCCAAACAAGTCAAACAACGTTTATAATCAAACCTTAGGTACGCTAATACGTAAATAAACTATAAAATATAAGACGGAGAATCGTTATTGTCTTTACCGGAGAAAAATACCAAAATAACTATCTCTCATTCACACGCTTGGAAACACTACAGCCAAAATGGGAGCCACCTAGAAAAACTACAATTTCTGGCTCATTTTTCCAAAAACCAGCATGAAACTCTTTCTAATGACTGTTGACACCTAGTGGAAGCCCTAGGAACTGCAATCTGGGAGGACTTCGCCTTATAATAAAAGTGACAGCCATTAAAAATAGTGGTAGGCTGAATTTTCTTGGGGGGGGGATGGTTTGTCCTCGGGGTTTCGCCTGCCATATCAGTTCTGTTTTACTCACAGACATTATTTTAACAGTTTTAGAAACTTTAGAGTGTTTTCTATCCAAATCAACCAAGTATATGCATATCCTAGCTTCTGGGCCTGAGTAACAGGCAGTTTACTTTGGGCACGCTTTTCATCCGGACTTGAAAATACTGCCCCCTACCCAAGAGAGGTTAAAGGATATCTTAAGCCATGTCTCAGAGGAATGGAAAAAATTAAGATTAGAGTCAGTCAATAAATGTTCCACCTGTTCCCTCTAAGAAATAATGCTACGAATATTCAGATG